>NW_009940722.1:0-15927 GCF_000696875.1 Nestor notabilis
CTTGGGGGTGTTGGTTGATGAGAAGCTTGGCGTGAGCCAGCCTCAGTGTGTGCTTGCAGGCCAGAAAGCCAACCGTACCCTCGGCTGCATCAAAAGAAACGTGACCAGCAGGGCGAAGGAGGTGATCCTGCCCTTCTACTCTGTTTTTGTGAGACTTTACCTGGAGTATCATGTACATTTCTGGTGTCCTCAACATAAAAAGGACATGGAGCTGTTGGAGCAAGTCCAGAGGAGGGCCACGAGGATGATAAGAGGGCTGGAGCAACTCATTTATGAAGACAAGCTATGAAAGATGGGGCTGTTCAGCCTGGAGAAGAGAAGACTGCGTGGAGACCTCATAGCAGTCTTCCAGTATCCGAAGGGGGCCTATAAGGATGATGGGGAGGGACTCTTCATTAGGGACTGTAGTGGTAGGACAAGGGGTAATGGCTTTAAACTTAAACAGGGGAAGTTCAGGTTAGATATAAGGAAGAAGTTCTTCACAGTGAGGGTGGTGAAGCACTGGAATGGGTTGCCCAAGGAAGGTGTGAATGCTCCAACCCTGGCGGTGTTCAAGGCCAGGTTGGACAGAGCCTTGGGCAACATGGTATGCAAGGTGTCCCTGTCCATGGCAGGGGGGGTGGAACTAGATGATCTTAAGGTCCTTTCCAACCCTAACTATTCTATGATTCTATGATTTTGTAGCAAGTCCTTTAGAGGTAACAGAACTAGTCATTATAACCAACAGTTTAAAGGTCAACTCAGCCCTACCTGAAGTAGATACTTTTGGATGAATGGTGCCACTGCCTGCATTGACCAAGCTGCACTGACCCTTTCCTCACCCACCATCTCACACCATACTGGGCTGGTTGGGTCAATGATTCTGGATTTGTGGTGACTTGCACAGCTACAAGTGCTGTGTTTTAAGTGCTGCAACTGACCACGGCATCAGCAGAAATATGCAATGAAAATGAATTAGCCATATTCGTACATCCTTTCACCTGCAAAACAGCCTTACTAAATGGTGCGCACATCACCCTCCTTCCTTGCATCCATGCAGTCTGCAAATTAATGGCACTCAGGATTGGACAGCACTGTCTTTATTATCCCCTTTCTCTTCCTCTCACCCATTACAACATGCAGCATTTTCCTCACACTCCTATGCAGCAGAAAAGATAGAAGGGCTTGGGATATGCCACAGGAGCCCACAAAAATATCTTTGTTTTTTAAACACACTTGGCAGAGAATGAGGGTCTGATTCTCCTCTCCACCATGGCAGCATGAAATAGGAGTAAATGCCTTGCATCAGGGGCATGAGACGAAAATAAGCCCGGGAGACAGGGTCTGCCTGCTTGATTGATTTATTGCAAAATGTAAGCTTTCAAAGTTTTTTTCTCTTCCCTTCGTTTTTGGTTTTACCTGTTAAAGGGTAGCCGCTCCAGACTAAAATAATCATAATCAGCATAAAAGGAGTCAAGCTGCTTCTCCCTTAAATGAGTTAATTTTCTTGGATTCCTCTCTCATAGCAGGAGGATTGAAGCAAGGCAGATAAAAGCTGGAGGCTGTGAACAGAGAGGGTAAAGCCACCCACACTTTGTAATAACAACCACTATTTTAAATCTGGCACTACCTTTGGAAACATTTACAGTCTTAAAACATAATTATAAAGATACGGGGGCTGTGGGTTGGTGGGAAGAAAGACACACACACTGAAAAGAAGAAAAATGAGTGAAACAACTGTTTAATTTCTTGCTGTCATTAATACCAGAGTATTAAATAAAATCTCCCAAATGAATAGAATGACTCTGTTGAGACAAAAACAAAATTCCACTGGACTGGCCCTGGTTTTCGCAAATAGCAATATGTGTATGCAAAGGAATTCCTTGTCTCTGAAAATGTTTACAACTTAGAAATAATTGAAATCAGAAGCCAATCCTTTCCACAAAAAAGTCTTTTTTTCTGCATTTGTTTCTTGACTTCTCTTTCTCCTTCCCTCTCTCCCCTCCTCCATTGCTGAAGGTAAGAACAACTGTGATTTTAACCCTTTCCAGCTCAGATCGAGGCCAAAAGCAGAATTGCCTTAGAGATGTGCCAGGTTTTCCCCCAGTGATTTCAACAGTAATAAACCTCCCTACTTAGGTCAGTTACATAAGAAAGGAGTGGCAATTCACTTCATTTTTTGTTCTTTCATGTTTTTTCAGACAAAGATGTCAAAAAATTTTACAGATTTTAGTGAGTCAAACCTCTGAAAGAGACAGAAGTACCTGCTGTTCTTATAACTTATTTACAAGTCATAATTAGAAATGATTGAAAGGTATATGAAAAAACCTCCAAAGACATTAGACCAAAAATACAGAAAAAATCCCAGTGACTCCTGTTTTGTTTTGTTTTCAGCAACACAAGGACTGGACAACCCTATGTTCCCTCATATTCTCTTCCCCTTTCTTTATGTGCACAATTGGTTATTATCTCTGAGGATTAAAACTGTGGTTCCCTGACTCTTTTGCTCTTCAGACTCCCATCAAGATATGTCTAGAAGTGCTCATGAGTAACAAAACCAGTGTTGATCTTCTGCTGTGACTGCAGGGGATTTGAGAGCAGGTCTTCCCAGTTAATTCTTACTAGGGTCCACTCTTACACAGAGAACTTAGAAGTTTCTACACAGAAACTGGACAGTCTCACTTGTGCATTTTTGAGTTGCTAAGAAACAAGCTATCTATATGCTGAGACAACACAATAATTGTATTATTTTACATTAAACTCAGTTTCATAATTCTTTTACTTCTTTTTAGACATTTATGTTTTCTATTGGAAACATCAAATTTAGCTTCAGTTTTATTTTTTGTATATCTTTAATTGGAAGGCATTTTATTTTAAGACAAAGAAACCTCACGTGAAGATTGGTACTTCTGACCAGCAGCAAGTCCTGGGTTTCTTGCAGGACCAGCTTCTCCAGTTATTAAACTGTTTTGATATATTCCTAAGAAAAACATTGCCTGTTTTCTTTTTTTTAGAGTCATGGCACAGAAAATAGAGCACTGTATGTTAATTCTGATGTATACAGAAGCTTCCATTTTGCACAAGGGGAAGAAAGGGAGCCTGTTGTAGCCATTTTCCCTATACAACTTCCCCAGGTGCTTCAAAGTAAAAAGCAAACATGGGCAGTTGTAGAGGTTTTATTCAATTTCTTCATCAAAACCCACTAGCGTGACTAAAAGGGTAACATAAACCATGCTCCTTCTGCTTCTTGGAAGGTGGCATTAGGAGAAAGCAGATTATTAAAGCAGTCCTTGGAGACACCTCCCATCACATTACTTCTCTGACATCCAGGAAATCACTAAAGGCTTTTACTAAAGATAGGCTTTAACACTCAGAAATATAAGTCATTTGACTCACTAATCAGTTCAGAGAAACACATCAACATCCACACCCTGCTTGGCTTTCATGCATAACAGGGCAATGGGATGTTGCCACCATTAGATTCAACTTCATGAAAAAGTACTTAAAAAATTCAGTGCTTTCGATATAAACACTTACAGACTAAGTTGTCCAGGTGAATGACTACATCTTTCATCATTGGTAGAGGACAACTAGTAGAATCATAGAATCATAGAATGGTGTCGTGGTTCAAGCCCAGCCGGCAACTTGGAACCACGCAGCCGCTCGCTCACTCCCCCCCTTTTCCTTCCTCCCCCCGCTCCCGGAGGGATGGGGAGGAGAATCGAAGGAATGTAACTCCCACGAGTTGAGATAACAGCTCTCCAGTAACTAAGGTATAATACAAACCACTACTGCTACCAGTAATAATGATAAGAGGAATAACAAGGGAAAAGGACACAACCGCTCACCACCCGCCGACCGATACCCAGCCCGACCCGAGCAGCGATCTGGCCTTCCGGGTAACTCCCCCCAGTTTATATACTGGGCATGACGTGCTGTGGTATGGAATACCCCTTTGGCCAGTTTGGGTCAGGTGTCCTGTCTCTGCTTCCTCCTGGCTTCCCCTCCTCTCTGGCAAAGCATGAGACTGAGAAAGTCCTTGGTCAGAGTAAACATTACTTAGCGACAACTAAAAACATCGGTGTTATCAGCGTTGTTCCCAGACTGAAAGTCAAAAACACAGCACTGCACCAGCTACTAAGAAGGAGACAAAATGACTGCTGTAGCTGAACCCAAGACAAATGGCTAGGGTTGGAAAAGACCTTAAGATCATCTAGTTCCTTAACCCCTGTTCTAATAGGATGGATCCCTATACTCTCTGATGTACCCACACTAAAAACCTATAGGGTCTGTATGTCATATCTGTTGGTTGTCTCAACCATAGCAAGGGAAAAAAAACACACAACTGATTTGTTGATTGCCTTCATGAATATTACTGTGTCCTTGGATGTATCTCCATTTAGTAACCATCAGATTTCAAGAAGAAGCATTTTGCATATTTTCAGTAATTTTGGATCTCACATTTTTCAGAGTTTTGGAGTTACATAGGACTTCTTTTTTCATACAAGAAGATTGCAGTGATCTTTTGTGGTCTTTTCCTCAGTACTCATTTACACACGACTTCAAACGATAATAGTCATTCAGTGAAAAGCGTTTGTCTGGAAATGTAGAGGGCAAAAGAGAACTGGCACTTCTTTCCTCCTGATTTACATGAAGATATTTCTTGCTTTGTCTGAAATGGGGTCCATCTCTCATTTTCAGTAACCACTGGACCCTGAACCTTGGCTGTCCTGTCTGCAAGCTACCCAGAGACAGTTCTCAGAGGCAGGAAGAAAGCCTGGGTAATACTTCAGGAGGGTGGTCATGTGTCTGTGCATGGCTTTTGGGCTAGACTCACACATCCAAGGAGAGCAACTGGGTACTGGTAGTGGGGCAAAAGATCTCAACAATCTGCACACACACAACTGGGAAGTCAAAGAACAACCAGCAACCACAAAATACTCAAGATGTCAAGAGTTATTGCATCACTCTTAGAGTATTTTAATTAATCAGTCAATTAATTAGCAATCTCAAAGCAATGTCAGCTGGAAAGGGATAGTGTGTAAGCATAAACTAAACTGCGATTTGTTCTGATTCAGTCTGGTTTCAGGGCATGTGAAATTTTCCAATAAGATCAGGTCATGCATGTCTTTGTCCATGAAGATTGAGAGTGGCAGTACAGCAGCAAAGGCAGCAGCCTGTTTTAAGATCTGTGTGTAGCTCTGTCTCATAAGATTGTACTGAAAACTGCTTAAAATGAAATGACTTTGTAGTGAGAAGACACAAAACTATACATCTGTGGATTTTTTTCACCCACCTGGAACCATATTCAATACTTACTGAGTTCCTACCTTTAGATTACTACATACAACTAAATAGAGATGGCACATACCATCATATGTATTTTTAGGGTCGTTAAATATCATGTAGCAATTTAAGTCTGTTAAATAGGTCTGGGATCTGCAAAAGCTGCTGGCATCTAGATTCCTGCCCACTTCTGAAAGTGAAATGGTGCTAATGATACCCAAAACAGCAGTGGAAAATGTATGCTATTTTGTGAAACAGTCACCAACAGACAGGAATGACCTTCACATGTAATGACTGTATATTTAAGTACCTACATTTCCCCAGATGCTTGCTCCAAATAACAACAGACATTAAGACGGGGTAAAAACAGTCTGAATTTCAGAAGTACTGTATTTAGCACACAGTCTTGAGGCAGATAAGTGACATTTCATCCATATCTGATAATACCTGGCCCAGGTCCAATTGTAGCCTCTTATATCTGCAAAAATCCCTATCTAATGTCCCTTTAGGTAGCGCTTGTTGCTGAACAGCCTCTTTCTGCCTCCAAAACGCGGTGCTAATTAACGTGAACCAAGTTACAATATGTGCTAAAGATTCCAGCTTTGTTACTTATCTAATGAGCTTCGTGGGATTTGAACATGAGGCTCCAAGTAGCAAGGGAAACCTCATAATTAGTTTGAATTAGAAGAAGTTCCTACGCATTATAACTATTTGATAAACTGCAGAGGGAAAAAGAACTACTCAACAGATACAAATCACTAGCTTTGTTTCATTTGTTATTATACTTATTTTCCTCTTAATTAGTGCTGATTGGCTTATGATCCTAATTAATGCAAAGGAATTTGGAATGGTATACAATGGTATGGCTCAGAAGATGCCAGAGTGTACAACTGCTGAATTATTGCTAATTGTTATTTACACGAGGACAGGAAGACTAAGTAATGTGCCGCCTAATTAGCATTAAAGATATGGTTTCCATTTACAAATTAAATGAAGGCAAATGGGATAAAATCATTACAGTTACCAAAAAAATCCTCATCCTTCTCTCTGAAAGTAAATAGCTGTATTGCCAAGAAATTTTTAAAAAGAAAAGACCAAACCCAGCCAAGAAATAAAAGACCTTCAAGAAAATTTAGACCCTTAATCCAAAGTGGACACTATTGAAGCCATTTCAGCTGCCACTTCAAAATGTTTAGTGCTATATCCATTAAAGGGATATATTACTAGCAGTAAGAACTGTGCCAGTCTTAATTAGGGAAGACTGTAATGATTTTAGCAGTTATCACAGGTGTGCCTAGCCTACAGAATTGTTCTGCTACAGTGGTTACAAAGAGCCGATGTCTTCAGTCATTCCCTTTTGAGCTATGCAGGAAAGTGTCCAACCCTAAACCACTGAAAAACTCAGACAAAATTCCTGAATTTTATCCTGTCTTGGTCACTGACAGGCCTTCGTAGTCACTTCACCTCTGCTTAATCTTCCTCACGGAAGGCAAGGCAATAGTCTCTCTGGTAAATCCTTGGCACTGATAAAGCACTTGTACATATAGTAGATTTATGTACCCATTTCACAAGGTCTCTACTAGAATTACTTAGTTCTTTGAATACATAAAACGCTGTCTCAGTGTCATAGTAATTATCTCCCTTTTTTTATTCTTAATCACTCAACATTGGAAACAAGATAACAAGTCTCCACATTAAGGTTTATGGAAAACTTGTTACATGAGAAAGGAAAACCCCAAGGCATTTGAAGACAGCTCCAAGTTCTTTTTTTCTTTCTGTACATCAGTTTTGACGGGTCTCAAACACAACATGCAGTGGCTCTCACAGGACTTCTGTTTGCACTGTGATTTCTGCAAATATAGACCTTTCATAGCTTTAATGCTTTTTTTGTTTATTTCTTTTCCTGGTCTCCTGTACCTTGGTTCCAAGGAAATGGCCAGGATGATCTAGTAGGTCTTTTCTATCTCTTATTTCCATGATTCGATGAAAAACTATATTCTGCACACTTCTCAGTCCCATATACAAACATTATTCTTGGCCACTAGTGTATGTTTAAGAATGTCATTCATTTGTCAGGGTTTCTAAAGGCTACATTTTTATACATACACAAGCCTGCATATATTTGGTCTATAGTACCTCCATGTCTGTTTTCTTTTTGGAAATACTTTGAAATTAAAAAAAAAAAAAAAAATAAATAACCCAAAATATCTTAAAGTCAGGAAGACTGCAGATATCTGGATGTTTTCTGACCAAATACTTGTGTACACATAGTCATCTATGTTATAAACATACATCAGTATATAACAGGACACTGCCTGTGTTTTTGGCTGAGTCTCCTTGTTCCAATTTGCTTCAGGGCTCAGAGAGTTTGTGCTTTGCTGCCAGCAAGGGGCCTTTCATTTACCAGATCAATGCAGATAACTCAGCACAGCCTTGCAGTATTGCTGAGTTGTGCAGGCTTGTGCATGAAAAACATACCATTTTCATGGATTAAAAATGAGCGCTGAAATCTGAGCAACAGACATTTCTGTGATGAGCCTGTACTCAAGGCTCCAGTCCAGCAGCACAGACTGAGTCCATTTGGGCTTCATTCTCACTTACGTGAAGTCCTCTTTTAAATTATAAAAGAGGCATTTTCCCCTATTAGGGTTTTAGCCTGCCACACCTATCAAAACAAAACTTGCTGGAAATGGGAGCTGAGCCTGGAGCTTTTACTGATGTCACATACATGCCTGAAGTTGAGTTTGTGATTAAGTTGCTTGCTGGAGCCTAAAGGCCTTTAAAAGGTTTCTTTTTTGTCTTGAATGGTGTTCACAGTCTTTCATCACAGTAAGTCACTCCATGCTTCCTGTCCACACACAGCTCCTTCCCTCCATGGAACCAGCTCCACTCTTACTCCTTGGCCACCTCACTGCCCTCTAGCACTTGGTGTACCTGCTGCATGTCACCCCAGACACAGCCATGGTGGCAATCCAGTAATGAGTGGCACCAGTGCCCATGTACATGGCTAAGGGTGCATTTAGAAAGATCATAGCATATTGCCTGCTGTACCTTTCCGTGGGCCATCATCTCCCAGATGAACCATCTTAACTTACTGCAGTACTACACAATGTTGCATTTCTGTAGAATCCTAGAATGGTTTAGGTTGGAAAGGACCTTAAAGCACATCCAGTTCCAACCCTCTGCTTGGGGCAGGGACACTTTCCACTAGACCAGGTTGCTCCAAGCCCTGTCCAACCTGGCCTTGAACACTGCCAGGGATGGGGCAGCCACAGCTTCTTTGGGAAACCTGTTCCAGTCCCTCACCATCCTCACAGTAAAGATACTTCTTCCTTATATCTAACCAAAATCTCTCCTGTTTAAGTTTAAACCCATTCCCCCTTGTCCTATCACCACCGTCCCTAATGAAGAGTCCCTCTCCAGCATCCTTGTAAGCCCTCTTTAGACACTGGAAGGGTCTGAGGTCTGAGGTCTCTGCACAGCCTTCTCTTCTCCAGGCTGAACAACCCCAACTTTCTTCATGCTGGAGGTGCTCCAGCCCCTGATCATCCTCATGGCCTCCTCTGGACTCACTCCAACAGTTCCCTGGCTTACTTATGTTAGGAACACCTGAACTGCACACAGAGTTCTGAGTGGGGTCTCAAGAGAGCAGAGTAGAGGGGCAGGATCACCTCCTTTGACTTGCTGGTCACACTGCTGGGGATGCAGCCCTGGACATGGTTGGTTTCTGGATTACAAGTGCACAACGCTGGGTCATGCTGAGTTTCTCATCGACCAACAGTCCCAAGCTGTGTTCTACATGTCCTCTCTGTCTCAATCTGTGTTGACATTTTCATACTGTTTAACCTCACTCATCTCTGGGTCTCTCCAGGTACAACAGTTCCTGCTCTACACATGGCAAATGCTCTCAGAATCTCTCCTTAGCTTTGCTGTTGTACTGAGGACTCCCAAGGAGGCTCTGCCCTGCTACAAAAACTCACCAGCTTTCAGCTCCTACCCTGCACACTCCGGGGCTCCAGCAGGTCTCCATGCCCCTACCAAAGTCTCAGGGTCTTGCAAGAAGAACACTACAGGAGACATGAAAATATACTGAAGATATACTTGCCAGCCCATCACAACAATGCTGGGGAAGGGGAAACAACACTGGGTGTGCCTGGGCCCCAGATGAAGCAGAGTGCCCCCAGCAATGTGCCTTCCAGTGCAGTATCCTGGCAAACAGGACCTCACATGCCAGCTTTGCCTCAGCATGGTCTCACACCTTGTCTTCTTGAGGACACCATGACAAAGGCACAACAGGAGGCGGCAGCAGGGCTCTATGTATTGCCAGCACTCCAGGTGAGATCCAGCACATTTTCAATTCTCATTTAATCATCATCTTGGCCTGGATACTGAACTGCTTTTTTCTCAATGGATTTTGCCAGGTTAGAAGTTTTTTATTGTCTGGTTAAAAGCGTAATCTGGCTGCGAGTGATATTAATGGTTGTTGCATTATTAATTTTGACTGGTGCAAGAACAGGTCTATATAGTTATCCCAGACCTGATACTAGCACCTACCACAGAAGCATATGAAAGGCATTGTAGTCCTATGCTTGTTATCTTTGGTTCAGTCAACTGACCGACATTCAGGAGTAGAGCAGAAAAAAACCTCTATGTTCTTCATTTATAGCCAGAGGGAGTGAAAAAGCCTCAGGAACAATGTGGTTTAAAGGAGACATTCAAATTTGGAGGACATTTCCTAAGCATTGTAAGAAACATAGATAAGGTCACATTCAAGAACTCCTTGACTATATCTCTTTTACACCATTTGTACCTCTCCAATGACACACTGACAACACAAATAAAAATCAGAGCCTGTGAACTAAAATCAGAGTCTGAGTCAAACTTACGCATTTTCAATTCACAGAGTGCTGCATGTGGATAGCTCACTGGACTCAATGCCTTAAGCTAAAAATCAACTTCATATTCCCCCTCCCAGCCTGCTGCAGTTATCATAAAGTTGTTCCCATCCAATAGCTACAAAACAGCCTCTGGAAAATGAGCATACTGCCATTCCTGTTGCTAGTGGAGATGATCCTGTTATGAGAATAGCATGAAACAGTCACTAATTCTTTGAGCTGTTTTCTCAGACCTTGAAGTAAAGGTCAAGGCAGGCTGGCTGCAGAACAGTGTGGCTGCTTGCTCTGTTATGGATTTACTGTCCTTGCTGAAGAGAAAAAATGATTTAGTTTTTTGAGAATATATTGCTTGCTTTCTCACCATTAAGCTCAATTACCTTTTCACTAAACACACAGGAGAGCCTTGGAGGGGACCACTTGAATTTGCACTTAGGAATTTATCTTGGATACACTTGTATATAGACTAAACAAGTATTTATATTTTATCAGACAGTGTGATTTTTAAATGAGGCATCTTGTAAGTACTCAGTTTCCCCTGTTTTTTGTTGGGATTTGTTGACCTTATGTGTAGCAAGGTTTGAGGACCCAATTCACCACTGTCAAAGTTTATTTTCCTGATACATAAATGAAAAATCTGAGTTCAAGACTTCAGAACTGCCTACCACAGATGACTTTGTTTTCCACATATCAGCTCTGAACAAGGCCAGCCTCTCTAAGCAAAGGGTAGAGGCAGAAGAGAAGGACCTACAATAAGAGACAAACTTTCAACAGTGGAGATTTACTAGAAGAAGGGTAAATCCTCCACAGCTTGGCACTTTTATGCCTTGTAAGACTATCTTCTACCATTCAACATCAAGCTAACAGGATTCATTTAAACAGCAACCATGAGTCAGTCTTTCATGTGCTGGAGTATTCAGGTGATGGGCTTAGTTTGCGCTTTGCAGCAGGTTACAATAGATGATCCTAACAATGTCTTCAACGTGTAAAGCTCGGATGCAGATTCACTGAGGTTAGACCCAGAAGCAACTGTTCAGTTTGATGTCTTTTTGTAAATCACATCAAAGTTAACAGAAGTCTCATGTGTGGACACCAAAACAGAAACCGAACACTGAAATAAACACCTAGTTCTTGATCAACAGTAATTATTAATGCATATATTCTCTAACAGAGGTATGGACCAGCTGTGACCAAGTCTGTACATTAACACCTTTCCACCTATCAAGAAACACAATAAATTCACAGTGGAAAGGCAAAAGGTAAGAACCATTTGGTTGGAAATTATCTAATTGCAAAGCACCCTCAATATCCATTGCCTAGGCAAAACCCCAATATATCCCTTAGAGAAAGTATCTCTGAAGTGTTAACCACCCCACGAGCAAAACAATGTACTGACTTGGTCCTAGTACATGATTAGAAGCAATAATGTCTAGGAGGAAGACTGCAGCAGTGAAATAATATACACAACACACAAACAGAGGGGATTTTTTTTAAAAAAACCACAGGAAAAAAATACATAGCAGTATGTAAAATGCATGTCACTCTTGATTCAGAGTGCATAAGGGCCTTGAGATCTAAGGAGGAAAAGCACTACAATAGAACAAAATCTCATTTTATTACCACAATGATTGATTTAATGAGTGCTTTTTTTAAAAGTAGCACACGGCCATTTTCCTCATCTTTGGCTGGTAATCAAATTCCCCTCATCTGTCTTACCTTCAGTTTACTGTTATTGGCTTTAAATTAAGCCAGAAAATGACGGCATTTTTTTGCAGCCTAACTGGTTAAATGATGAAGCATAAAATGAACAGTGTCAAATCATATCCTCAAAGCTGATTAAAAGTAATCCTGCAGATGCTAAATATGGATTACCACAACAATTACTGAAAATTCATAACCTTCCTAAAAAGGCATTCTAATGGAGTTCTGCAGCATACTGTAGTTAAGGGCTGTTTACTTTTTTTAAAACAATTCACAGTATAATGTGTGGAAACATAGTCTTATACAAGCTTCATCCAGTTCTGAGCACAAAATAGTTTGTAGCTGCTGAGAGGTCTCTCTTGGTATCTGATACCTCCACAAACTGTGTTTTGCCTGTCTCTATCTGCTATTGGACCAACCCTGACTTGCATGATGTTATCATTGTATCTCTTTTTGCAGCTTATAAAGGTTTGAAATCTATTTCATTTCTATTTAAGGATATTTCATGCTACATGTCATTCTAGGACAAAGACATTTATTGCATTAGGGTCTGTATGTTCAAACCTGTCTACTACACTGACTTTGTTTAGCACTGTTATATCTCACCACCAGTGATAATCTAATGAGAAAGAATCTGGCAGTTTTACCCCACAGCCTCTAAATAATATATGTGAGCACAGTAATTATGAAAAGCTTTCCATATCCCATCTTTAATACATATTTTGCATTGTTTTCAGGGACAGCTAAATCTGTGCTGAGCTTCGGCAAATTCTTCTACTGGCAACTGTGCTACAACTGTCTTTCTTACCAGATATCAGTAGTTAAAGTTGTATTTTCCATGGCTGAGCTCAGATGGAAAGAGAAAAACGTCTCCCAGCTTCAGAAATTTAGAAAAAAATGGGGATTTAGAACAGGGATGGATAAGTGCTCATCTGTATTTTGCTGACCTTTTTGGCAATGCAACTCTGTTGACAACAGCAGAGAACTATGAATGTAACTGCAACAGATTGTTGCTGTCTTCCTGAAGTTCATTTTTTATAGACAGAAGATTAATGATTTTTTTTCCTAATAACAATGATGACAAAAATAAAATAAAAATGGGAGTTCACTGTTTTTTGTTTAAGCGAATGAAGTTCTTAGAGATTTTTGTCAGTAAATGAAGAGATGTTATAGATGTAGATTTTCTTCTTCTTAAGAAACAGTAAACATAAATAATAATAATCTATGCACGAAGAAAACAGTGCTTCAGACCTTACAGTGTTCTTAGGTAAAAGCATTAGAAGATGGAAGAACAGGGATTAAATAATTTTATCTAAAGCTTGGTTAAGGTTAACACATTCTACCCTTCCCTCTCCTAGTGACTTGAAGGCAAATAGGATACATTTGCAAGTTTTGAAATCAGATGCCTCACTTAACTTTTCCATTCACTGATAAGGGAAATGTTACTCTACATATGGGGGAAAATGATTACGAAGGTACAAATACTTTGCCCTTATCTAGCATCAGTCCATAGATGTCAGATTGAAACATGCTCCCTCTACATAAGTCTGATAATATCAAAGCAAACAAGAAAGAAATCTGTTTCAGCTGATAAAACCATATTTCCTGTAACAACAAATGAATTTCATGAATCATATACTTAAAAAAAAAAAAAAAGGAGAGTGCTAGCTTAAGTATTTCTTTTCACATTTGTTGCACTCTACTGTTGCCCAGTAGTTACAATTTCATGCTCTTGGTGGATCGAGCTGGTGATGGTCCCAGTCCCACCAGCAACCACGATGACAAATAAGTTCTTTGCTCGCTTCCACCAGCTCAGATTCCCAAGTGCATCGGTCATTAACGAGAACTTGCAACAGAGGTCTAGAGAGGGAAGACCCAAAACTACCCTCTGTAAGCAAGATCTGTGCTTCCTTCTGTACTCTTCCAAAGGCACTAATCAATTTGATACCTGAGGACTTAACAGTTGCCTCCTACTCTTTTCAATCTCCACTAAACAGAAGATGCAAAGCTAATGAAGTCAGAAAGTTAATTTGAGATTTTCTCAAGCCTGCTGATGTATTGCCTCAAAAGAGTTATCTTTTGTGCATGTGTCTGTTGAGGGAAGAGGAAGGGCTTTTAATTGTGTCTGAAAAGGATCATCCCCATCTCTACAGAAGGGCTCTTGGCATTTTCTGAAGACTAAGCATCTTCTGTTCCACTAGCAATGGAGAGTGTATGGCAGGAACAGAGTGTGTTGCCTTTTCTAGTTGGTGAAATGACCCATGCTGCTAATGGCAAAGCCCTCAAAGCTTTCTGTTTAGCAGGATACTACACAAATACAGATCAATAGCTTCAATTTGATTCTCACTAGTCCATCTGTAAAAACAGTATCATTCATATGTCTGCTGTCAACACAATTACTCTCTCTGATCCAAACAATTTGTTGTTCCTATTTATTCAGAAAAAAAACCCCAACCCTCTGAACATTCAGATTAATCTGGAATAGCTATTTATTTTCAAACTATTCTTTGCTTTGTAATACTTTTGCCCTATCTTCTATGCATTAGAAAGCAGTTATCACACATAAATACTATTATTCATTCTTCTATTAAAAAAACATGGAATGACTTTGATTACTTCACTTTAAATAGTAGGTAGATTTTAATATTGAATATAGATAATTCTTCTGGATGGTAAGAGCACTCTTTACCATGCTGGAGTTAACACTGGCACACTGTAAGGTGTTTAAGGAGAAAAGAACATAGAAAGAATGATGGAAGTCTTGATTTGCAGGGAAACATTACATGTATTGCTTAAGCCAAGTAAACGATGACTAAAAGTAGAGATGATAACAATCTGCAGATGTTCGATGGAGGCAAACACAGAGGAGAGGTTTTCTTAGGGTCATCCAAAGGGTAAAAGTAGCAGCAATGCTAGATGGACAAGAGAAATTAATAGGTTTTCTCCACCTCTAATGACTATGATTCTATTATACTAAAACAGAGGAAAAGCTACAGAGAAATACTGATCCCATTTCTAATCCAGACCTTTGCTGACAGATTAAATAGCACAGTAGATTGTAATTTCTTCTTTTGTAGTCAAATGTTAATGAGATTCCTTGCAGCTGTCTGTATATCCTTCTGAGTTGGCTGATGAGCACATTAACAATGTGAGCTGATTCAAGAGTAGAACGAAACTTCCTTATGAAGGATAATGACATATTTGAAGCATAGACTAGTCTCACTGAAATACAAAACCCACTAGTACGCAGTGGCTCTGTTGCATATTTTATACCATGTGCACGTGGCTTTGCTGCACTGGCAGGCTTCAAATAATCTACGAATCTTGGCTCCTCCACCAACACAGCAATTGAGCATTATAAAAAAGCACAGAAACTGGAAGCTAATAAATAATTTTTCCATCCTTTCCAACTAGTGATAGGAAATAGTCAAGTCACGTGAGAATTCTAAGATTTTCCTTTGTAAAACCTGGCAAGGGACAATAAAATTAACAGGAAAGGCTTCTATAGGTATGTAGCAAATAAAAGACAGACTACGGACAATATGGGCCCTCTCCGGAAGCTGTCAAAAGAACTGGCTACCCTGGATTTGGAGAAGGCTGAGGTTCTTAATGACCTCTTTGCCTCAGTCTTCACTAGTAAATGCTCAGACCACACCACCCAAGCCTTGGAAGGCAAATGCAGGGACTGTGAGAATGAAGACCTTCGGCCCACTGTAGGAGAGGATCATGTTCAAGACCACCTTAAGAGCCTGAACATGCATAGGTCCATGGGAACTGATGAAATCCATCTGCAGGTCCTGAAGAAGCTGGCAAATGAAGTTGCTACAACACTGTTCATCATGTTTGAAAAATCATGGCAGTCAGGTGAAGTTCCTGATGACTGGAAGAAGGGTAATATAACCCCATTTTCAAGAAGGGGAAGGTGGAAGACCCAGGGAACTACAGACCAGTCAGTCTCACCTCTGTGACCGGCAAAATCTTGGAGCAGATTCTCCTGGAAAGAATGCTATAGCACGTGAAAAACAACGAGGTGGTTGGTGGCAGCCAGCATGGTTTCACTAAGGGGAAA
>NW_009940722.1:16480-36875 GCF_000696875.1 Nestor notabilis
AAGGACTTGGGGGGGTTGGTTGATGAGAAGCTTGACATAAGCCAGCTTCAGTGTGCACTTGAGCCCAGAAAGCCAACTGTATCCTGGGCTGTATCAAAAGAAGCGTGACCAGCAGGTCGAAGGAGGTGATCCTGCCCTTCTACTCTGCTCTCGTGAGACCTCACTTGGAGTACTGTGTACATTTCTGGTGTTCTCAACATCAAAAGGACATGGAGCTGTTGGAGCGAGTCCAGAGGAGGGCCACGAGGATGGTAAGAGGGCTGGAGAACCTTCCTTATGAAGATAGGCTGAGAAAGTTGGGGCTGTTCAGCCTGGAGAAGAGAAGGCTGCGTGGAGACCTCATAGCAGTCTTCCAGCATCTGAAGGGGGCCTATAAGGACGATGGGGAGGGACTCTTCATTAGGGACTGTAGTGGTAGGACAAGGGGGTAATGCCTTCAAACTTAAACAGAGGAAGTTTGGATCAGATATAAAGAAGAAGTTCTTTACAGTGAGGGTGGTGAAGCACTGGAATGGGTTGCCCAAGGAAGCTGTGAATATGACAATCCTGGCGGTGTTCAAGGCCAGGTTGGACAGAGCCTTGGGCGACACAGTTTAGTGTGTGGTGTCCCTGCTCATGGCAGGGGGGTTGGAACTAGATGATCTTAAGGTCCTTTCCAACCTTAACGATTCTATGATTCTATGAAAATGAGGAAACATTACCTCTCTTGTTAGTTTACTGTTGGTAAAACCTCTATGTCCTTGGCTGGACATTACTGAGGTGTAAACTATTATGCTGCTGTATCAGTGTTAGTTCCATTAATTCCCAGACATTTTGTCATTTTCCTGGATCTTTATCCAGGTAATAAACTGGGACCAGAGTTCTCTGTTCTGTTACCTTTTTCTATAATTGTCTTGAAACAGTTCATTCTTACTCTGTTATGTTAGAAGTCAGAATAAATGTCCAAATTCAAAACAAAATAATCAAGTGAATTCTTCTCATGGACTAGTTAATAAAATACTAAGAATGGTTTTAAAATTCAATTTTGGGTTCCTTCTTTTAGGTTAAATTATCTGAAATCACTTCTTAAACATGTAATCCACCCACCTATATCCTAGGACCAGGATTTTGACATATAACTTTCCACTGAAATGAATGAAACTTAATACCTAAGTGCTCTGCTTGGCTTTTATTTTAAAACCTAGCACAGAATTTTCATAACAGACTGAAACACCTCTAGTTGTAACCGTAAATTTAGAATAAATGACACATATATTAAAAATTTGGGGCACACCTTTTAAAGCATCTCCTACAGTGTGCTCATAAATAGTCATGGATAATATTAGGGCAGGTAGGTGAGCTGCCTTCAACTCAAGAAAATAGGTATCCAGTTGCCATCATTTCCACTTGCAGTTTATTTTGTCAGTAGTTTTAAGGATACTGCCTAGAAATGGTCTTCAAAGGGTAAATACTCTAGCAGTTACATTATTTTCTGTAAGTTTGATGCTTTTTCCTTTTGAAATAATTAAATTAGACCTCAGGTCTGAAAAATGATCCTGTAGTGGAAGGAGAATGGAATATATGATCTAATAAGTCCAGTGATTCTTACTTATGTTCTAATTGCCAGCCAAATATAAACTCTTCTTTAAAATAAAATATATTTTTTTTTATTACATAAAAGTATTCCTTGAAATGTGACTCTTCAAGAAGTAAATTTTATTTTTGCACCTTACCAATGCAGCTTCTGCTTGAGCACTGTTCTTGTGATAAACACATAAAGCACTCCTGTTCAAAGGTTCTGTTATTGTCAAGGAGATGAATTATAAAACAAGTTTATATTGTGCAATCTGCAGATTTTATTGACAAAGGTGTCAGGAGCAGAAGAACTGGGAGTCTCTCTCCTTGTCATGGGATAAATAAGAGGATCTTCAGAGCTCTTAGCTTTATTTAATTTGTTTAGATACAAGTTGACTGTGAGCATTGATCCGATGCAAGACCAGTTATGGATTTTTAGGAAGGTACATACACAGTGGAGAGTAATAGATATTGCTCTAAAATGAGTACAAGACTGCAATTCACTTGGGAGGCTGCAGAGATCATGCTGGAGCAAGGGCAGATGGGTCTGAACTTCCAACAGAAGTTTTTTCTCCTCCCACTCCTGCAACAAAATATTGCTTCATCTCTTCTCCTATGGGGAAACATCATGACAACTCATATTTGTGTGCTAGAGGGTCTCCATTCATAACCCCTCATTTTTTAAAACTTAATTTCCCACCCATATTGCCATAAACAGTAAAAGTCTAAGCTGCTGAGTAACAGAATCATAAAATACCAACTAACTTAAATAAATACTTTACTCTGGCTAAAAGAAGCCGAGAATGAGACTAACACAATACTTTTCTCTTTAACTATCTTGTTTCTACCACAACACAATGTGTTTTCCTCATTCATATGACACCTAGTTAGTCTGCCATTTCCCTGGAGACATGGTCTTCGCCTTTGTATTTCTCTAAAAAGTACTAGATTGCAAAGGTACAATGAATGTCCAAGTAAAAAGCAGGATCTGAAGCTCTCATCCCATGTTATCACTGGTTAAACCTAGTCCTGAAAATTCGTCCTTCCTTCTGGCAGAAATTCCTTTGGGAGTCATCTCATTAGAAACCCAAACCCATAGTGGGTTTCCCTAGGCAAATGGAAGTCAGGATGGAAGTCAGTGGGAATAAACTGCTAGGGTGGTGGCTAGATGAGAAGAAGCTCAAATTCCAAAAGATGATTCAACATCAATTGTCCTGAGAATAATGTTCTAGTAACAGTGGAAGCTCTCCCTGACTTCTTTACTAGCTGAGCTTATAAAATATTTCTGCTGGGTACCTCCGGTGGTACTGTTTCAAAGATGGACAGTGCTCAGTGTAGAAGATGAGGAAAGAGGTAAGGAAAGGTAGAATTTATCCCATATTCCAGCCACGTAAAAGCCATATATCTAATGTTAACTAGTTATCTAGGCTGCCTCCATAATGACAGGCAACTGCCATGCTGATTCAAACCTTTGGTCATATCTCCAAGAGGATCTTAACTGCAAACCAACTCATTTCAGGCTGAAAATCCATTACATTGCAATTTTCACTGAGTTTGAAGCTGGAGGAGATTTCGTCTGGAATCTCTGGAATAAAGGATTGCATCTTTAGGCTTTTGAGCCATGTAGGCACCACGGACTGTATCAGTTATCAAGCTCTGACATGTCATAACCCATGCCAAATAGTTCAAACTTCTCCTTTGTTGCTCTGCATGCTGTTGAAGTAATTAAAACCGGAAGATGCTCTGAAGCCTCTTGCTGGTAATGATACTCTGAACACAAAACCCCTCCTTCATCTTTGTCAAAACTCTTTTGATTTGCACTGGGATAAATTACTTGTTCAGCAGCAGTTTAATTTTTGGCTTAATGTAACACTGGAAAGAGAACAATATGTTTAGAAAGAATTCTTTTTTCCTTAGAAATTGTTTTCTTTCAGCCAGATTTCTAGCTAATTCTGTTTATTTTCCAATTCCCCGTGATGGTGAGAAACCTGCAATGTTTTGATCTTTCAAACATTCTTCACAAAATGCACCAAGATCTTTATTTCACAGATAAGTCTGTGAAATTCTTTTTTATTATTTGTTCAGGCAGAGTTACTCCAAACTAAGAATTTAAATACTGTTTCCCACCACAAGTGTAATTGGAAAGGGAAAAGGCAAATTGTACTTTTTTCTTTACTGGAATGAGCAGTCTCAATAAAAAACTAAAATAGAAAATGAATTAAAACTTATATGATCCACTAAATATAACTTTACTGGCTGTTTTAAGTATTCTGACAATTTTCCAGCATTATTCAGTTTCAGAATAACAGCTCATTAAAACAAAGACATGAGAATGTTATCAACTGATTGCTAAAGAACCATGAATTATGAGATCTCGCTCCTATTGCTAGATATAATCCAGGTTTGGGAAAGCCACTTAGCATCTCTGAATCTTGCCAGTGTTTCATAGAAAGATGTTAAAGAATTCCAAGCTGGACTAGTGCCCACTTCCCAGCATCAGCAGCACTGAGTCACTAATGTTGGAAATGCTGAGTCTACCCACAACAGATGGAAATACAGAACACCAATAAATCATAATACAGAGATGCTCAGATTTTAAGGGTAGGGAACACATTTCACTGAATATCTTTTTATCAAGCGATCTGTGTGTGAATACACACTAGCAGGCACCCAGATTTGACCTGTAGTCTTTAAGAAATAGAGCATCTGCACTGTGGTAATCACAGTCATACCTTCATTTGCTCTTCAGCTTTCCTTTGCATTCCTCCTGCACTTCTGTTTAATCTCTTTGCCTACATTCAGCTGTCTGAGTCTGGAGATGAATCCCAGCACTTCTCTTCACATTAGAGACCCTTCTTCCCTCCATCAGCAGGATAACATCCTTCATTCTCTGTGTAAATAGTGGCTGCTCTCTGCGATTAATCTTTCACACCATTTTCCATTGGTTTTCTTGCACTTCTCAAACAGTTCTGCATTAAAGGCATGTAGTGATAGGACAAGTGGGAATGGCTTTAAACTGAAAGACTGTAGAGTTAGATTAGACATCAGGCAGAAGTTCTTTCCTGTGAGGGTGGTGAGGCACTGGCACCGCTTTCCCAGAGTGGCTGCCCCATCCCTGGCAGTGTTCAAGGCCAGGTTGGATGGGGCTTGGAGCAACCTGGTCTAGTGTGAGGTGTCCCAACCTCTGGGACACCTTAAGATCTCAAGGTTTTTCCAACCCAAACCACTCTATGATGCTATAAACAGAGAGTAGGTACCCAGGGTTGTAGCGTACTCAGTGGTACAGAAACTTTGGGGACAGCATCCTGGGGCTTTCACTGCAAAAATTCCACAGTGCCTTTGAGTTGCAGTGATAGTAGTAATACAGCTCTTGCAAGACACAGCACATCATTGGAGAGTTTCATTCTCTCTTCCCCTCCCAGCTTCCTGTTGCAATAAGGAACTGAAAGTGTATTTGTAGGAGGAAAGGTCTCATGTGGTTAAGGGCATAAGATTAATAAACTCCTCCCCTTATGAAAATATCCTGTGATTTTTAATAGCCTTTAAAACCCCAAAGGATCTAATTTCTTTGGATTTAACTCAAAGGACTTGTTCTGCCTGTAGTAAATGGCCAAGTACTCAATAGATCTGCATTAGGTTGGTAATGATCCTGCTGGCATTTGGAGTCACGGCTAAACTGATCTGAGGCATATACCTTAAGCCGCTAAGCCACTGCCTGTTGTCTCTGTTTTTCATTTGACTTAGTAGCTTCCTGAGAGGTCCTGTATTCATTCTTAAGGATAATGCAGGCTTTTCCTGGCAGCAAGTGAGCTGTCACAACTTACCTATGTGACATTTAAGTGGGGCAAAGAAGGATTACTCTAAATGCCTGACTTAACCCAACTAAAGTTTGGCCTGTCATGTAATTTTTCAATGTCTATTTCACGTGTGTGGTTTAGTTATTTACATGTTGCCGTCTGTTTTCTTTAGAAAGTTTCAGATATTGAACAAGAGCCAATCCTTAGCTGAAGGCTAACATAAGCAGCAAACAAGGATGTTCCTAGTACCTGTCTAGATGCAGTTAACTGCATACACCGTTTCTCACAATGACTTTATATGCTTTTGAAAAAATGAACTTAAGAAATTGTTGACATGAAAGATGTCAAAATGCAGTTTGAATCAGTTGAAACCAACTGCACTAAATTGGGGCAGAGGGCAGGAAAAGTGGCTCTAGAGTCTGGTAAATGGCTGATAGCATATATGAAATATACTTATCCTAAGACGGAAGGAAGTGAAATGTAACTCTCTTTTCAGCTGTACCATACAAGTTTTTCCTCCTAGGCAGTGACATGATGTTCCTGGTGAGCAAATAGCACTTGAGTCACAGGGCTCCAGCCTGCTGTCTGCTCTGCCTTCCTGTACAGCATTGAGTGAGTTTCATAGGTGGAGGAGAAGCACCTTGGACCTCTCTTTCATGAGCAGAGATGTTACCAAACTTGTCAGAAGCTGTGCAAAGCCGCAGTGACGTGCTGTCAGATAGGGATTGGGGTCTTATATAGAACCACAGAATAGTCTGGGTTCGAGGGGACCTTCAAAAGTCATCTAGTCCAGTCCCCCTGCAATGAGCAGGGGCATCTTCAACTAGATCAGGCTGCCCAGGACCACATCCAAGCTGTCCTTGAATGTCTCCAGGGATGGAGCATCCACCACCTCTGGGCAGCCTGTGCCAGTGTTTTACTACCCTCATTGTAAAGAACTTTTTCCCTCATATCCAGCCTGAATCTGTCCTCTTTTAGTTTAAGAGAACCCTGCTCCAATCACAACAGCCCTGCTGAAAAGTCTCTCCCCATATCTCTTATAGGGCCTTTTTAAGAATTGAAAGGCTGCAGTAAGGTCTCCCTGAAGTCTCTTTTCCAGGCTGAACAACACCAGCTCTCTTAGCCTTTCCTCATAGGAGAGGTGTCCCTTCCCTGTGATTATTTTTGTGGCCCTTTTCTGGACCCTCTCCAACAGATCCATGTCTTTCCTGTACTGAGATCTCCAGAGGTGGATGCAGTACTCCAGGTGAGGTCTCACCAGAGCAGAGTAGAGGGGCAGAATCACGTCCCTTGACCTGTTGGTCATGCTTTTTCTGAACTCCCCCATCTCTCTGACACATTGTCCCTCTCCAGCTTGCTGCCTTCAAAGCACTCATTCTCTGAGCTCATCACAACAGCATTCATTTCAGTAGGGATGCATCATTATTCACTTCTGGGACCAGAGGAATCCTGGTAGGGGGAGAGGGAAATCTCACCAGAGTCATTCCTGCAGATGATGAACTCCTGCCCAAGGTACCCCTTCCTTTTCCTGGGAAAGCCACTGCATGGCTTTTTTTCCCACATCCTGCAAAGCCTCCCTCTGACAAACAGCTCTAATCGGTGCTGCTCAGCAAGTCATGGCAGTCACTTACATTAATTTTATGAGTTACACAACTGACACGCTCATGCAGATGTTGTTTGCAGAATACTGGAGATGGTGCCAGCCAGACACTTGGCACCAAGATTCAATATGGGAGACGAGGAGCTTTCTAGGCTCATTCTTAACATTCATTATTTTCATATTTAATAAGAAAATTTATGCAACACATTAGGGAGACTGGTCAGTCAGCTAGTATGGAAACTATTAGGGCAGAAAAATGAATAGCCTGGCAGTTAAAAGTCTGCAACACCCACACACTCGCTGGAAACAACTTAGAAATAGGGTTATTTATCTGAATTTATCCCATGGTCTCTGGGTCTCACAACAGTGGTTGAAAGTAGCTGAAGCACTTTGCACTGCTTGTTGCTGGATCTGGTTACTCTGCATTGAACAGTGCGTGTTTTTAAGACAGGGTTATCTCAAGTTTTAAAATCCAGCAGGCAGAGCTCAGAAACTTCGCATAAACACTTGTGTGACACTGGGCATTTCCTTAAATACAAATCCTCTGGAGATCAGTTTCTTAATGATGGCTTCAAGAGGATCTGTGGGGTGATTGATTTCAGAGAGTCATTTAGGTGGGGTCCTGGAAGTCTTTCTTTACAAATAATGTTTCCCATAGTCACTGTCAGTCACTCTCTAGCACAGGTAGAGGGAAGGACTGTCTTTAAAATTTGCTCTAATAATTAAAGTCTCATTAAAAGCAGCTCTTGTCTCTTGGGTAGCTACTTGTACTCAAGTCCAGTTTCAGAAAAACTCTCAGTTCATCTTTCATTCTTGTACATTGTCTTTCTTTACATTTCTTTTACAATGCCTTCTTCACTGCTTACACTTCTTTGGCTATGTCTACACCAGTAAATAAAATGAGCCGTCATCCACTCTCTGACCCTGAAAGCAAGTGGATGTCACGGCTTGTTGTACTAGGGCTAAATTTCCCACTTGAAACAGGGTAGCCTTATCTTTGTCTTGCTGACTGAAAATCATCCCTGGCTCATGATGTCCACTGAGTCATGCTCAGTTATTATTTGGAACATAATATAGGCCATATTTGGAGCATATAAGGTCTCTGTGGAGAGACCCTACCAGGCACAGGCCAAAATGTGCCATAAAGAAGGCTAAAAGCAGCTCAGCAACATCATCTCTTGTCCCCACTCAATCTACCAGCACAGATGTTGCCTTTGGGTCTGTAGCTCAGTTCCTCTGTTCAACAGCATTTAGACCAGTGGATATTGAATAGATTTGCAGTCATGTTCACTCCAGTGAAATTTCTTCACAACTCTGATCTTCTGATGCAATGAATCACCCTCTCAAAGTTTCTTCTTCCCTCCAGTGACTGGAGGAGGAGCTCAGATGACTAGTTTCTGCTATTTGCCTTAGTTTTGGGTGGCTATAGTTAGATTAAAATCCAATGCTAAACGATTAAAGACTTCCTCCATTTTTAAATCTGAATGGTATTAAAACCAACCTTAATTTTTCTGGGAGTGAAGAAGTCCTACTTAGAACATATGCAGTTCAGTTCTTTCTTGTGAAGTTGCCATATGGCAGAGGAGTGATGGAAAGAAGAAAAATATTGACAGTGATGATATATCTTATTACAGAGCATACGGACCAAATTTTCCTCTCAGTTACACCAGTGAAAATCTGGAGTGAACAGCCCTGTCTTGATAGGAAAATCAGATCAGACAGTGGATATACAAAGCCAATTATGAGAGTGAAACAAAAGCAAACTTGAGAAACATTATGGTATAGTAAAGAAGACATGCTAGGATGCCAGAAGACAGGAAATTATTGGACCCAGCACACTTACTTATCCTTTGAAAAATTAAAAAAAATCATCCAATCTACAGTAACCACAAGCGGTCAGAATTCTGTTTTATGCCTGAAATTGGCAAACTGGAAGAAAACTGCCCAGCAACATCTGTTCTGGGTTCCAAACATTTATATAGCCCTTTGTTAGAGTACCAAAGATGGCATCACATCAGTAGAAAAGAAGTATTGCAGAAAAAAAGAGTACAAGGATGCTAGAGGGCAAAGTCCAAGATTAACACAAGACTTGCAATGTTTTACACACCAATAATTTTCATTTATTCCTTACTGAACATTCAGCTGATCTAAAATTTAAACTATGTTTGATAGGTAAAATCAGCAAGTGCTTCAAGGAGAGATACCATGGTGCATTCTTACTTCCATGCCATGTAGAAATACATTATTGGCAACTGAGAGGAAAAGCTGTAACGATAGCACTGTTTACTACTTTAGAAAGCCATAAAGGTCAACATGTAGCTGAGAAGACTTCTGGAAATATAATGGGAAGCATATTTACTCAATAATAGCTTAATATGGTTTATTTGAAACTTAGTCTTGGAACCAACTAGCAAAATAACTATTTTCTATTTAGGATCCTTTTCAGCTCACATAAGATAATCAGAAATGTATGTTTTTTTCACCTATATGGCTGGATGTCATTCATGTAAACTAGGAGAAATAAACAGCAAAAACTCTGCCAGAGTAATAAACCCCCTAAAAAACCCAAATAGAATTACCATCAGCAATTCTGCACACAAAAGAGTTAAACTGCAACTTAATAAACTATGTATATTTTTTCTTGGAGCTCTGTAAAGACTGAGTTTTTGAAAATAAGTTCAAAGACAAACTATAGCCAACTCAATGTCCACAGTTTCTTTGGAAGCAGTATGGAACATTTGGCCAGAAGAAACGGTGCCAACTATCCAGTGCAAAGCCTATACTTCAATTTGCAAAAGCAAAAAGCTGTGATTTATACCTCTGAAAGGAAGAAGTAAAAAAAAAAAAAATAAATAAAATAAAATCTAACAGTACATTCTGTGTAGGTTTATTATTTTGCCAACAGTTTGCGGGTTGGATGATGAGGTAAATTCCTGAAAATTAGACATCACCATTTTTTTTTTTTAAACAAACAAAACAGCAGGAAAAATCAAAATTCCCCTAAAGCAGAGGCAGTCCTTGCGAAAGTTCAGAGCTGTTGTGGGTCCCCCTTGGCTCTTATTTTTTTTTTTTAAAAAAGGAAAATTCATCAACCAATAGCGTTAATCTGCTTTGGCTCACAGGCAACATTTTTGCTTCCAGTTGAGGACAATTAGAGGCACAGTGTCAACTGGTCATTTGTTAGGTTGTGTGAAGCTCTATGGATACATTTTGCTTTTTTGACATCAAAAAATTCTTGTGAAAAATGATACTGTTACACGTAGGCATCCCCTGGTATCTTCTTTTAAACTCAGCAATTTGCTAGTTCAGAGGGAATTGAGTAGTGTTTTGGAGAATAAATTCAAACTGAAAGCAGGTAGGACTGCACCACTGACAAAATCAACTGATAAATGATAATCAAGTGGGGTAGATGGTGAGCTATTAATCCATTTGTTTGAACATGGTAGTTTCCTCTGTACTATGGCTGAGAGAATGGAGTCCTGATCTACATAAATATTGAGTGAAGAAATCTAAGAAGATGAAGATTAAGTCCTTTATACTTATTGTGGCAATATTGCCCATCTCATGATTGTCCAACATGATTTCTTCAGGCCTCCTAAACTGTCAAAGTGGATGTCTTTAATAGGTGATCTGCAAATATGTTCATGATAGATCCTCAGAAAATTACTTAAAATTTGGCAAGACGTTATAGTTAAAAATGGAATATTGTTTCTTGGAGCAGAAACATTTTTATTGTCATGATTTCTCGTAGCCACCAAAAGCCTATTCTAACACTGCAAATTAAAAGTTAGAATAAATATATCATCATTGTGCAATAAAAGAGCCCTGCCAAAAAAAAAAACCAAACCAAAACAAAAGCACATGAGATCCCAAGGGATGGAACAATGTCATTCTGCAGCCTGAAAAATACCACTTATAGCTGAAAAAAGGCACTCATAAGTTGTACATTGTTAGACTTTTTTTGGGGGGGTTTGTTGGCAGTGAGTCTGGAAAATCCGTTTCTTTAAACTTGCCTTTAAAGTATCTTATATAATCCCAAACAGAAATTTCGGAAGTGAAAAACCACATTTAGGGCAATTACCTGTTGCAATGCTAGTCACAGTCTTCTGGTCCCCAAAATGTGTGTGGGATTTCAGAACACCACCACACAACTGTCTCTTTCCTCCTTAGAGGTAACTGCCCATAAATGAATAAATGAATTTTCTTTGTAAACTTCATCTTCATTGGCAACACCCAGGGCTGAAGGCATTCAGGCAGTGTAAAAGTATCTTTTCCCAGATCCTCCTTGGTGTAAATTAGGATGCATCCTTATCAAAATCTTAGCCCTGCCCACACTTCCTCTCCTCTGAGACTCCTATTTTATGAATCACTGCTATTACACTGGAGCTGGTTTCCACAGGGGTTCTCATCTTTAATATTTTTATTCTTAAACAACTGGTCACATTTCAATTTTTGCTTCCTGTGGTGGAATTTATCGAAAGTATTACAAAAACAAAAACACCCCATGAGTTTCCAAAGTGTAGATGGTAAGGGTATTTACTATTACACTGGAGAGAAAAAGAAGGGATGGAGAAAGTGATTCCCAAGGACAAAAGCCAATCTGTTACTCAGGGGAAGGCACCATGTGAGCCATTTTCTTTTTCTACATGCTTTCTCTTCCACATTCCTTCTATGGGATGTTGGATGAGGCAGATGCAGTGTGGCAATTATTACATCCTTCTGAAATACAGCAATTGAATAAAACACAGAAGTGTAGTACATCAAGCTGACACCTGCTTATAGAAATACATGTGGCTGATCAGTCTTCATGGCACCTGGATTTTTCTTATTTGTGTGAATTTCACAAACTGTATTTCCTCCTTTTTTTTTCTTCTTCTTCTTCTTTTTTTTTTTTAATTTCCTATTCAATTTTGTGTTATTTTCTAAGATCTTTTAAATCAAGATTATGCCCCACTGGCAAATTTTCCTTTAGGAGTGTGATAGTCATCAAGAGAACAATGTCATTTGGATGAAATAAGACCCCATAAGGAACCCTTTAACAGCTGGAAAATAAAAAAAATACCTGCTGAAAAGTAACCGAAATTGTGATTTGGTCTTTTGAAGTAAAATATTAGGGATGCTTTATAGATTTGGAGCATTTGTGGTTATGAGAAAGAGATCACTGCTCTCTTAGGCTACCAATATGTATTCGTGAGGCAGCAGTATTTCTTCCAATGAATTTCATGTTCCCATTGAAATATCTTCACTTGTTTTACACAAGGCAAGAATTACAAAAATGATACTATGCTGACAAAATCTAAAAATAAAGCTACTTGGCAATTGTGTTAAAACAAGCACTGCTAGTAGCTTGATGTAAATAGGAGGGAAACCACATCCTAAAAATTACTTCTATTGCTTCTGGGCATAGTCACCCATAGTCACACCTGCTCTTCCTTAAGTCATTTATCAGTTCTGGGGGAAAAAAATTGCTGGAGAGCACATCTCTGTGTGGAGGAGAGGTCAGTACTGCTCTATTTCTGTCTTTGGTAACTCTGAATAACTTTGTGGTTGATGCTGCAATAAGAATTGTGGATATGCATGCACAACGATGTATTTAAGTCTGTTGCAATTAGCTGTTTCTTGCTCTATCAGCCTTCTGGCATTAGACCTCCCTGCACATTGGTTTATTCACCTGTAAAATGAGGTTAACGATACTAACTTCTCCTGTAAAACCGGTCTGAGATTTACTGCTGAACAGCACCACATACAAATTAGGTAGAATATTTAATACCTAATAGCATATGCAAAAAAGAGCACAAACTTCACTGGCTTGTCAACTCTTACTGAGAGATGAAATCTTGCAACGCTCATTTCTGACTAAACTTGACTGAAAGTGACCAAATGAGACTCCATTGACAGACCAACAGTTCATATTGGTAAAACTTCACTTGCTCTTCAAGGCATCTCTTATCCTCTGAATTAGGAATTGTCCCTGGGGTCAAATGTAAACTCTGTCTTTGATGAGGGCAGAAGATAGAACGATGACAACAACAACAGGTATGATGCTTTCTAGTTACAGCAGTGGGTTGGAAAAGTAAGTATTCTTCAGTGGCAAGGGTCAATACAAAAAAGTTAATTTGTTTGGTCCAATTTAGTGAACTGAAAACTACCAGGACAATGCATGAAGGCCAAGAGGCAATGCCAGGAGCCCTCTTGCACAATGTCAGGAGCAACAGTACCATACTATAGATGTAAAAAGAGCTGCTCCTGGAGCAGGGGACCGGCTGGTAGGACTAACTGGCCACTTGGATTGCTGACCAGCCACCTCCTCCTGAGGTGGCTAGGTCAATGACAGCATCTCTTGGGTGTTTAGTGGCATCATCTGGAGTTACACTGTTTTACAGCAGATGCTTCCCTCTCTGTCTTTATGGTGCAGCATTTGCCTGTGTTTCACATAGCAGTGGAGGCAAAGTGCTTAACAAGTAAGTTTATAGTATTCTTTGTTGAGAATTTACATATAGATAAAATTAAACCTGCTGGGAACTTATTGAGATGTTTTGTAATTTGATGAAGTGGTGTGACCTACCAAGAGACTTAGTCCAAGAAGATTTCTGTGCTAGTTTGATGCTAAGCACAAGAAGGACTTCACGGATACCAACTTCTCCTGTGTTTCTTTCCCACCATTGAAACTGCATGGCTATAATTAACATCAATCATACTACAGAAACAGAAGATCAAAAGCTACCTGGGGAACTACAGTGCTCAGGATGAGGACCTGTGCTAGCCAACACTGCCGCCAGGGTGTAATCAGGTCTTCTGCAAATCCTAGTAGGACTCTAACATTTCCAGTTACCTTCTGGCACATCTTGCTTAAACACTGAGTGCTAGGTGACTGAGGACTCCAGTATAGGTGGGGTAATACTGAGAGGGACAAAAAAGGGGGGAGCTGCTAGCACTTTGGCCATCACTCTTGGAATGAGAAGTAATGTCTCTTCCCTGAAACATTTCAACTAGTGTAAATATATCAATACAATCCACATTTTAAGAGGGCCTTTTTGTGATTCATGATGAATCAGAGAATGCAACTGCCCTGCTCTTCGCTCAGGTATGGTGTGAAAGTGAAGAAGAAAGTGCCGTCAAGTCATAATAATACACTTCGTTTATAGATCTCATTTCATTTCCAACATTTCAAAGCCTTGGCAGTATTAATTAATTAAAATCTTGCAAAAGCTCTTTGAGTTGGGCAAGGACTATTATATCATTATTTCAGTCAGTAGACATGGAGACCCTGAAGGCTAAATTGAGACTGCCTGCTTTAGGCGTTCCATTTATTTGTTGCAACATCTTAAAAAGAGAATCAGTGCTTGTCTCCAGCAGAATGATTCAGATCACTTAAGGTAGGTGCCTACGCAAACTATACAGGCAATGCGTATATTGGGTGCTTTCGGATGCCTCTGAAGTAGCACCCAAGTGACGTTCACACGTTTCTCCACCACCTGAATGGTGAGCTGTAGGTCCTTCATGGGGTGGTTTAGTGTGGTTGTACTACATTTGCAGCCACCCAAATGTAGGCACTAGGAAACATTACTCTCATGAGTGTGGCTCAGTAAGTGCTTAATTTGAAGCTCAACAGTGTGCAATCCTGCTTACATGGGAATCAAAATGCAGATTTCCCTCTAAAGGGCAGGCACCTGTGTTGTGGGATAAATGGGAGGAGGAAGAACAAGGTCTGAGCACTTATCCAGAAAATAGAAAAGTAGAGATCTAGGATGTCCAGCCCGATAGGGTCTGATCCCAGCATTTCCACTTGCCCAGATTATACCAGGCTACAAGTTAGCCTGGAGTGGAGGCATTGTCTCCTCCTGCTGAACTTCTAAAAGTACAGAAGTGTAAGATGCAGAAGCTAGAAAGTTTTAGCCCAGTGAAAGGGAAGGTCTTTTGTTTGTAAATCTCTTTTAGAGCTCTATCAGATAAATGCCATGAATTGGGTTAGGCCAGGGAACAGGCATTCTCTTGTGCTGAGGGTTAACTGGCATTTAGGAATGTTTGGGTGTTTCCACACTGCCAGACTGACTTGTCCTTCTCTTGTATCCTGGTATCAGGTCCTCCACAGTCTGAACATGCTAGCTAGCTATTTGGGACCCATTTGTTCCATAAAAAAAAAAAAAAAAAAAAAAATTGGGCAGGCCAAACGCCTTTTTTTCCAAAAAAAAAAAAAAAAAAAAAGTTGGGCATGGCCAAGATGACAATGTCCTCCAACCTCTGCTCCAGGCACAATGTGGACATGCACCCCACAACTTTGGCTCCTTACCTGGTGCAATATTGCAATGCTTGCTTCAAGTCCCCAGACCCCAGTATCCCTCCTGTCACTTCCAGAGCACACAGGAAGCAGATGGCTGTAGAAAAACCCCTATTTGGGTATCTGAATTAGGAAAACAACAAAAAAATATTTCAGAAGTGCCTATAATTGTACACCAGGGCTACACGGAGATCAGGATCTGCCAAGTGGAGATCAGGATCAAGTGCTGTGTAGCACAGATCGGTCTGCCCACTCTAGGCACTCTCAGCCATCATCTGTGTGAACACAAACCAGCCTGCAACAAGCAGTTCAGAGGTATATACTTTCTTTCTGGTTTGGCCCATGCTGCAGATTTCTCTTGCTGAGGTTTCCCATGCTAGGTCAATGTCACCTAAAACTGGTGATTTCAGTCAGGCTCTGACTTAATGAAATGGGCCCTTTTCAACACTTTGGGAGATATTAACAGCTCCTCACCCACTTATGAGTCATGATGGACTGCCAGGAGCTGTCAATCACTGAACACATGTGAAACTATATGCTTATGTGCTTAAGGTACTCTTTGAGTCTGAAACACACTGTCCAGATTTATATACACATTCAGTTTCTCTGGGATGTAGGTTCTTCTCCAGACGAAGCACACTGAGCCATTCCCTGTAACTTAGACACATCCAGTTCATTCTCATGGGGACTTAAGTTGACTCATGGGTAGTCTAAATCACATTCACTAACTTCTTCAAACTATGCAGCCTAGAAAAAGACTAAGGAGTCCTGAAACTCAGCTTGAGACTGACTTATTATCATTTTTACCTGCTAGGGGTTTCTTTAATCTCAGCAAGACTCTCTCCCGATTAGCAGTAGAGAAGGAGAATTTGGGTTAATGGATCCTGCTTTACCCACTCTTTAAAATAAGAGTTGCTCCTATTAGTGTTTTAGCAGTTTGTCTTTTTATGCAAGAACTTGCACAGCTGACTTGGCTAAACTTTTAATGGGTATGCTTCTAGTGTGGGAGGAAATGTTCAGCACTGCTTATTGTTACTTAGAATTACACACCCAAATGCCATAGCTCCATCCAGAGTTCCCAGGCATCTAGCTATTTTACTATGTACCACAGCACACTATATCACAAATAAGATCTTCTTTACTGCCTAACGTAATGTCATGATGCAGTGTAGGAGCCAAAGACTGCTGGGTTTGCAAAATGCATACATTGCTTCAGATCACAATGAATTAATTTAACAGGACATCAGGCAACAACCATTAATTTTGGTGCAATAGATTTCTCTTCTTATTTACTGAGATGTTGCTCACTAGATCAAATCAATGATATTACGACAGGTTGCCCTGCATTCTGGCAACAGCCAATATCTGCCTAGAATCTCGAGAGGCATCTCTTTATCAAATGCCCCCAGTTTCTGTCTGCCACATCTCTACTTGTTCAGTATGTTCTGCTCGAAGTAGAAAAATTAAGATTTTCCAATGTACTTGGCTGAATCAGAAGCTCTTCTGGACAGTCATGCACAGGCGCACGTATTGACTGCCCTACTAGCAGTAAATCTGCCCCCACTGTGTGCCAAAGGAGATGTGCTATTGTCCTTGGGTGCACTCCTAGAGGCCACGTGTGGGGCGTACACAACTCCACCCTCAGCTGAGGTGGGAAACTTGTTCAAAGTGGTTTTGAGGTTTTGTTAAGAAGCAAAACAGGAAATCTGCATGAATCGGGAGTTTAACTATTTTATTTTTGTTTTAACTTGCTGCTCTCCCAGAGTTGTTTTTCTTTAAATGGAAAATAAATAAATATCAGAATGACAAACATTCTCCAACTGACCAAGTCCCAGTTCTGGGATAAGCCCAAGGTTTTACTGGTGCAGACTAGACTTGAGGCAGCAAAGAGAACCTGGAGTAGTCCAGGGATATTTTATTTTCTTAAGTAAACCAAGCAACTTAAAGCCTGTGACAACTTTCTTAAATGCTCTTTATGCCAACTAATCATAGTTGGCACAGAAAACAATGCTGACTATTGCTCTCTTCCTTGCCTACACTGGAGGTGATGAAGGCCAAAGACAGAGCTGAAACAGCAGCACTGTGCCATCTGGAGAGCCTCTATATCCTCAGCCTGCCTACCTGGGAGCAGAGGAAGGACCACTGAGTTGTACCTTAAAATCAGTGACAAGGACAATGGACACATCAGTGGGGTGTGAAGCATCAGCACAAGCCTGCCTGCCCCAACATGTTGATCCCCATACACAGCAATGTTACCATTGCTAAGGGCATTTGGTGCCCTTGTCTCTTTCATCACATGGTTTCCTCTGGTAACCATGTAAACCATAACAGCTGGTTTTATACCCTTAGGACTGTGGGCCCTCCCCAGCCCTGAAAAAGCTATTGTGAAACTATCAAGTTGTCTCAGGAGCCCAGGAACAGGAAAGCTATGACTACTGTTCTCAGTGTGAGACCTAACAGCAAAAAGACTCCATCACTGTAACTGCAAATTACTGAGCTTTGTAGTACATTGCGATTCACATTGCATAACACTGCTGAGTAAACTCTACCTAGATGTCTCCACAACTCTGCTTCTAGTGCTATATAAACCTGAGTTCGGGTCAGATTCTGTTGTGAGGTAAGCTGTTGTCATTCAAAAACAATGGCACTAAGGCAAGTGAGTTACTGACAGGTATAACACAAACTGGCTGAGCTATATTTTGCAATTGGGATCAACCAGACAACTTCCTCACAGTTTGCTCCCGGTTTATTTAAGCTCCTGTGTGTGCTGCACAAGGCACCAGCAACTCTTTTACTGCTGCTCCAGCATCACTCTGACATCAGCACTTTCATTTGATTTTCTGTCACTGTTCTTGCAGATTAAATTTCAACCAGTGACCCACGCCTTGATAGCTCATTAGCAAATCCCTCTGGGCCATCTAGTCCTTCCCTTGCTTGACAGTTAACTCTGCACTGGACACACTCCTGAAGACTCCTGAAATCAGCACTGCCCCATGTGAAAGCTCGGTCAGACTCAGTGCTGAGTCAAAATCTCATGAGGACTCATGCCCAACTGCATGTTTTCAATGAAAAATCACAAACAATTCCTATCATGAGTTCACTGGGTCTTTTCAAGTCATCGAGGTTGTGTAAAAACTCCTTCATGGACAGTCAAAGCTTTCCTTTCCCTCCCTTCCCCTCAGTGCTTGATCTATAGGGGAAGTATTCTGACTTCTTCGTGAAACCTTAAAACAGGATATTCTTACTCCTTTTGCTGTTCAGCATCGTTATTGCAAGCAGGCAGACTAAAGCAGCTGGGATAATGCTCTTACAGCTTGCTTTTCCTGTGATACATGAATATAAAAGTCTTGGCAGGCAGTGGGAATGGAGAAGCTGCTTCAGATCATGCTCTGGAGGTCACAGACCCCAACTCTCACTTCTGCAGTTGAGTGGGACATGACGCAGGTTGCCCTGAGTGATCCCACTCATGGGAAGGTATCTTGAGCTCAGCTTTTCCTATGCCCAGCTTTAGGTCACATTGACCAGCAAGTTAATAGTGAAGATAAAGTCATTGCTCTGTTTTACTTCCTCCATGCATCTGAATAGACTTCTTGCATTCTACCTACCCTGTCTTTGAGCAAGAAATTGTATTTCATGCATTCCAGAGCTATAACACCCTTCTAACTCTTCTAAATCTGCCACTTATACAAGTATCCTGGCTGTAACATATCAAAATATTAACCAACTCTTCCTAAAACCTAAGAAAATCTCTACAGATACTGAACTGAGGCTGATTTTTTTATCCAGCAGGTAGAGCACAGCCTGAAGGACTCCAGTGCAGCCACAGACTGGACCTCCCAGTCCTAAACTCTCTTTTCACCTCAACAAATACTTCGCTCCAAAAGTCAACCTCATCAATTTCAATGAGGAGAGGCTAGATTTACACCAGGCAGAGATGAGAATCCGGCCATGATTCTTTATTGCCTTTAAAAACCAAGAGCCTGGCAGAAGCCAATTGTGTCTGATGCAAAGCTGCTGTGCACCCAATGTGGAATCTGCACAACTCCATAAACCAGCAGTGGTTTAAATAAAAACTTCAAACTAGACATTCTGGCATTGGCCAGAAAGAAAGAAGATAAATAGCTGGGAGCCGCCAAATTGTGAAGGAAGAACTGCTTGACTGTTGGACAGAGAGCAAAGTTAGAGACAGAAATTAGACAGGGTGCTGGGAGGCTTGTAGCACTCCCAAAAACTAAAGGCGTCACAGCATTTAATTTGATTAATTCATCACCGGTCCAAAAGACTTTGTACGGAGCCTCGGGCAGTGCAATAAACATACAATCATTAGGACAGGAAATAAAAGGTTGGTTGGATGGTAAATACTCCAGCTCCCTCTGCCACTCTAGCTTCCCTCTTGTTTCTTGTCTCTTTGGTCAGTGCAAACATTGGAAGCAGCACAGTAAGCAAGTGGTAGCATTAAACCCACAACAAGAGCAACAAAACCCACTGTATTTCAAATGCTTTGGTCAAAATACTTTCCAGGAAAGCTTTGACTTACTTTCCCCATGATTTTTGTTATCCCTTAACAGCCCATTCCTCTAGGAAATGCCATAGGCAGAATGGAGAAACAGTCATGCTAGCTTGGCCTCCTCACCCCAGGACTGGCAGAAGACTTAGTGGAAAACAAGAAGGTTGTTTATCCTTAAGAGGGGCAGATAATGCTTTTGGAGGTCATTTCAGTAGTTTTGGTTGTACTCCTAAGCACTGAGGGGGCCAAACATCTGTTTTGATGTAATGTAATTTTATTTACAAATAATAGTATTCTGTAAAGCTCCAAAGCTAACTTTTATGGGTCAGAAGGTACAAACATTCACCCCATAAGTGTACAGTGCCTGTTCCTCACCACAGGACACAACAGAAGGGCACAGCCCCCCACGCCGCCCGACACCGGGGCTGTAAAACTTTTGCAGTTGCTTGAAGTTATGTAGAAGCCTGGGGCATCTGAGGAAACCACAGAAGAGGCAGAGCTGGGGAAAGGGAGGGTGACTAATACTCCATACATCCTCAGCGAGTGAACTTCATGTCGGGCTCTTCTCCCATTCAGTTCAAGCACTGCCACTGCTCCAACGCTGCATTCACTGGGCATCAGTGTGTATCAGACCTCACTGTGGCTCTGTACAGCAGGAA
>NW_009940722.1:36906-39138 GCF_000696875.1 Nestor notabilis
CTTTTCTGAGACAGCCACTAAGGTTTACTGCAACTTAGTTTTCTGCAGTTACATGAGAAAACTCTGACATGGAAAATGGGTCTCCAATGTCTTGACCATGCATCAGCCTGTCTCCGCATCTGTGCACACAATGCCATAGGTCCCACTGAATCAAATACTACTACTGAAGAAAGTAAGGTGACTTACATGTGTGTTTGAATAGATATCTAATGGATTTTATTCATCATCTGATTGTCATTTTTTTCCTATTTTTCCACTTGTAAAGATCCGACCGTGTGTATATATATGCAAGACTCAGCCAGTCTCTAAGCTGGTTAGATGAGGAAGTGGTCATCAAATATAGTGTTGGACCACTGTTTCCTTTATTACTGAAATAATGTATTCACTACAGAATATTGAAACAACTCTGTCATTCTGGAATTACTAAAAAAAAAATCTAAAAGTATTATTGTACAAAAATCAGAAAACTTTGTTTTATTAAACAGTTGGCTAGCCCTATTTACCTGCATTTTCCATATACATTGAGAATAACAAATATGCTTACCCACTACTGAAATACAGATAATTTCTCAGTGTAAAACTGGCTGATTAAGGCTTCAAGATAATGGTCCAGAACTGCATATGCTGTTCCTTAAAAAAATAAACCAAACAACACCCCCCTCAAATGAAAACAAAACTTGTGGTGCCTCTGCCAATATTTCACCATGTTTGTTTTTGCTCATAGCAAGCCCTGTTTTAAATCACACTAACGCATTTGACTTCTGAGAGAGGACAAACCAGAGATTTATTCAGTCCTGTGTGACAATGGCCTATTCCAGCAGGAAAAGCAGGAATCTGAGGGGAGTTTTGTCAGAGAAGAAATCTCATCTGGATAGATAATACTCCTCAGCAGGGCATGGTTACTTGTATGTGTGTTTGTACTGACATCAGATGAATGCTGTTCATCTGTTTGATTGTCACTTCTCCTTCCTTCTTCCAGTATTCCTTCTACTCTTCTTTTGGAAGGTTTAATCACCCAGTGTAAGGCTTTTTAACAGGAACAAGAGCACTTTTAAGATAAAGACATTGGAAAATAACTTCAAACAACTACAATGTACATTTGTGCATTTACTACGTGCAACTTGTGTATGTACACATGCATGACACAACCTCTCTTCTCCCACTCAAGGCATAGGACCAAACACTACACAGTGCATCATGGTCATCCTCTATCTAAAGCTGATACTTACTCCTTCAGAGTTAAACCAGCACCATACAAACTAGCTGAGGAGGAAAGGTCAAATCAGAAGAAATTCATTTGTAGCACTGTTGGATGTTGAAGGGGGAAGGTGTGGGGGGCTTGTAGGTAAGTTAAGCATTAATTTGTAAAGCATGTTTGTCATGCTAACTATCCAGCATTCAGAGACTGGTGATTACTACCTTCCTAATAGCTGCATATGATTAACTTCATATTACTGTAAATTTACTGTGAATGGTGTCTGTGCTATATCTGATGAAACCCATGTACTTACTAGCTGATCTTTGAGCCATGATGCTCAATATGCAAGCAAGGCAATCTTTGCATGTATAATCATCATTTAAAAAAACAACAAACAGGCAGAAATACCACAGACCTTGATTAGTCTCATTACAAAGACAGGCAGAAATAGAGTCCCACACATAGTGACTTTTGACCTCTGCTTCACTCCCAGATATACCCTAGCCTGCAACGGTTGTACACAGGACATAGAACCATAGAATAGTTAGGGTTGGAAAGGACCTTAAGATCATTTAGTTCCAAACCCCTGCCATGGGCAGGGACGGCTCACACTAGACCATGTCACCCAAGACTCACCCTAGACCACGTCATCCAAGGCTCTGTCCAACCCGGCCTTGAACACCGCCAGGGATGGAGCATTTACCACTTCTTTGGGCAGCCCATTCCAGTGCCTCACCACCCTCACAGTAAAGAACTTCTTCCTTATATCTAACCTGAACTTCCCCTGTTTCAGTTTAAACCGATCCCCCTTGTCCTATTGCTACAGTCCCTAATGAAGAGTCCCTCTCTGGCATCCTTGTAGGCCCCTTTCAGATTCTGGAAGGCTTCACTGAGGTGTCCATGCAGCTTCTCTTCTCCAGGCTGAACAGCCCCAAAGGTCGTATACACAAATTGTCATCTTGCCTATGCATTTTAAAATGTTAAGCTTTTCCTCATTTGCCCACCTAAGGAAATAAGGAAGAGGTAATCATTCC
>NW_009940722.1:39164-41390 GCF_000696875.1 Nestor notabilis
AAGACTAGTCATCAGCAATGCAAGTCTCTTCTTCAGCACCTTGTATGAGGTCGAAGCGGACAGACACGAGAAGATGTGGAGTTTGCTATAAGGACCTCTGTAAAACACAGCTCTGCTCCCCACCTCCCCAGCCCATCTGTGACACCAATCTGTGGCCTCTCCCTGGATCCCTCACCTGGGGCTTTAGTAACTACTAGAGTGCAGATGAAAAGATTATCCATCCAGCTGTGCACAGTGCCTCAGGTCACAGATTGCCAGAGGCACCCCAACCACGTTTTGTAAGTGCATGAGGTGTACCTCTGGCTTCAGGGAGTGGAAGGATGGAGTCAGCTGAGTCAATGCTCGGTGCACACAACTTTAAAGTTCAGTTTAAGATGTGCCCAAGTGAAGGTATGACTGTGGCAAGGCAGTGTCTGAAACACTTCTTGCTGCATCCTTCCCTATAGGCCAGGCTGATGTCACTGGACTAGTCTTCTACATCAGCCAAATAGGAAAGCAGCATTTAATTAGTTTTGATTAATTAGTCTTTCTAAATGCAGGAGGATTAGGTGAGCATAATGAATCTTACAAAAATAGCAATTTCAGAAAAATGCAGCAGAAACAACAGGTCACAGGGAGTGGATGGGAAGGAAGGTGGGAAGAATTATTAATTAGTGTTTATGAAAAGGACTCCAGTTTCTCCAGAACAATGGTGAAGAGACAGGCAGTGCACTGAGGGAATAGCCATATGTATTAATGCTGCACGTTTAAACCCAAGAGATCCCAAGAGACTTAAAATGAGCTAGAGCTCACAAGGTCCCCACTAATGAATGGCCAGTGATAGTCCAGTATAGGGAATGGACATTTGCTATGACCAACCAAGGTGGATAGTGGCATTTTCTTAATGGGATCCTTCGTGCTTGGTACAGATTTCTTGTGCCAGAACTGCAGGCAGCTCCTCCCAAAATTAAGAGGGACAACTTTTCCCTTGACATCCTAATTTTTCTAGATCATAAAATTGTACATAAGCTTTAAGGTTACATGGAAGAACTGTTTTGTACCATATGCATGACCACTACACAATGCCAGAGAACTGTGAACTTTTCAGAACTGGTTAGTACTACACAGATAATAATAACAAAAATAACAGTGCAATGGCATCGGCACCAGCACGCTACACTGAAAGAAACTGAAATGCCTGAAAGCTGAAAAGCACTAAATGGTTCTCTCATCACTCTTTACCACAGATATCTCTACCGAGTGTGGGTGGGTTTTGCTCCATATTTCATCACCAGCAATACACAATGAAGCTGCAAATGGTGTTACTGAGCATACCAAAATGCCCATTCACTAAAGATAACACTGAAATTGTGATATAAATCTATTTTCAGCTTTCATCTGAATATTCAGAATGTCTTCTTTTATCTCTGTTATGTATTATTTTTATATTGTGAAAGATGACAAATATCGAATGGCAAGAACAATTGGGCTATGGAAATTGCCTCCTGGGACAGAGCTATATGTTCTTATAAGGATTTCTTTTTTCTTTTACCTTTATTTTTGTGATTAGTCAGTGCTGTTTAGCCACCTCAGGGAAATGCAAGGTGAATTAGAAGAAAGAAGGTCAAGGTTATCATGGAAACATTTAATCCCTCCTCAGTGGGAACCTGTTAATAGTTATGGCTAGACTCAAGCGCAGACCTCTGTTGGGAATCCCAGTGAAGGTCAAAGGCAGAGAGGAAAAAAAAAGCTGTACTGAGATCTTAGACAGTCATAAGTAGACAGATGTTCCTAGGTTTTAATGAGCAGTCTTGGCTCTGAGCCTTCTTGGCAGAGAAGTTTAGTTTTAGTATTTTCCCTTGTAGTGCAAGGTATAGCTCTGGTTAGCTGGCTCTGCTTAGCTAACTGCTGATGATTTTTCCATCTAAATAATAGCTTGGCAATGAAAGAACCAGTTCATAATCTGTGACTTGATAGATAAGGTTATGGGGAACAATGTGCAGTTGTAATTATGAAAAGTAAAAAATAAATAAAAATAATTTTAGTTTTAAATGAGAACCATTTTAAGCACCAAATCTGATGGAGCTCCTACTGCAGCTTCTACTGCTCCACCTTATGTTTTTATCATCATGGACAATAAACTGAAAGAAAATAACATAAAATGGACCTTTTCTTTATTAATTCTATTTCCAAGCCAGCATGGTGGGGATCATGCCCCTGCTTTGGAAACTCATTTGGGTTCAGCCG
>NW_009940722.1:41421-65495 GCF_000696875.1 Nestor notabilis
TTCAGAGAATTCTGTCTGGACAATTTGTTACACCAATGTGAAATATATTACATTGGGAAATAGAATACATCTTCTCTTCAGAAAGAAAAAAGGCTACAAATCCAACTATTATCAAACTGTGAAATCAGCAACTTCCACTAAAAGCTGAGAAATAGACTTGCTAAAAATTTTGAAGACTTTTAACCCTTATTGGATAGGGCACAACTTCCTCAGTGCAATAAGCACTGCAGCACTTCATGGAGAATAATTTTGTTCTTTATCAGGCATGCAGCAACTTTGATAAAACCGGTGACTGAATTCAGCCTCTTTTCCAATATTTCCAGGTATCACAGTTGGTCTGATATAATATGGTATCATGAATGTGAGTATTTTCATGGGATAAGCTCTCACTTTAGAGTGCTTTTCATTGTTATAATCCAGATTCTGGTCTTAATGAAGGAAATGTCTAGGTGGGCTTAAGCATGAACAGTCTTTGAATCTCAATCAGTTACAAGTCAATACAAAACTGAAGAGCCTTGCATTAGTAGGTTACACAAATTCTCTGCTCCTTCTATGTTCTCAGTTGATTCTCTTTTCATTTTGAAGGCTATGAATTACACCTCTTTGAAGCTCTTTTTTAACAAATCAGACTCTCATTCACTCCAGGCTGGTGCAACAAAGCTCACCCTTTTCCAGAACCAAGTGTGAAATCTGCTTTGTGACAAATATCTGATGGTGCAGGAGCTCTGGGCTTGCACCCAAGCTAAATTCATTTATATTGCAGCAAAACACCTGCCTATGTGTCATCACAAAAGCAGTTCCCCATTGTAAAGTACAATGCAGTCTCAGACAAGATTCAGATTCCTTTTTTTTCCCCCTCTGCAGGAGAGGAACAGATGTCCTTAGGAATCTAAAAGAGCTTCCTCCCTCCTCATCTACTCAGCTTATATAGCTAAGTCATGACTCTCAAAACTTTTCAGAGTCAATTGTCAAGGGTTTATTGTTTCCATGACACCAGTCCCTTCCCACAGCCACTCAAAGCTCAGGATGATTACTTTACATGACACCTGCCGTCTGCAAGTGACAGATTTAGACTAGGATTATACTTGGTGTTTCCATACATTCAGCCCAACTATCACCATGATGGTTCCCTCTGGATCAGCAGTACATCACACCAGTCATGGGACATTGTCAGCTCCACAACTTCCCACATGTCTGGTCCATCCCATTAACAAATGGCTTTTGTGCGCTCCGTGGGCCACAGCAGACTCTCTGCTCAGTACCATGGCTGTTCTTCCAAAGGCTGGGCAATGACTACCACCCCCTGATATTAGACACCAATAAGAGGGATGCCTACCTTGCCAACAGGATTTACAATTGCTGCTGCTGTGGATTGCAATGGTGAGATTTTTGGAGGAAGCACAACAAGCTATGAGATATAAGCAAAGGCTAAACAAGTGTTTAGAAAAAAGCTCTGTAAGAAGTCAAAGACTTTAAGAAGTTTTGGCTTAATGCTGCCTTAACGTATGGCCGTGTTCTTGTCAATCTCCCCAAAGTCTGGATGCAGAATGAGAGTCAAATACAAAAAAAATAATAAGTTATTGGCTCAAAAATATTTGCTGTAAATGGGAAGTACATCTTTGTTCAGCATTAAAACTTAAACGCGATAAGGTAAAATAGAATAAAGTAGAGCTTACCTGAAGAGGCTGAAGAATCGTAAGTACTTCTATCCTTTCTATTTGTTCTGAAGGGCTGAATGTCCTTTTCCCTGTAGGTTCCAAACCCTTCAAAGCTTCTTCTTTTATTCCCACTTGAATCATTGTCCCGCTTCTCACTTGAGGAATTCATTTCACCAAACATGTCCAGGGACTCTGACCTTCCATTACTCTCAGTATTACCAGAGTATCTCTTTGTGCAAGAGTCAATGGGATCATTGCTTAAGTCGTTTTTATCTTTACTCTGTGTCCACTGCTGGGCATCAGAAAGTGATAACGTAGACAGCGTATCCACTTCAAAGTTACTCTTTGAGCCTTTGTGTCCGGTTTCACAATGCTGGTGCTTCTGCTTCTCCTTATGCTTGCTTTTCTCGCTCAGCAAGGAGAGGTCTTTATCTGAGCCACTTAGCCTTTCATTGATCGCATGGCTAGAGAAGCTAGTGGGCTTGCTAGCAAAGAGACCACTCAGATCTTCATGAGTCCCCAATATCCGTTCATCCTTATGCTTGTGCTTATGTTTGTGTTTCCTCTTGTGAAGTCGGCCACTTGAAAGGCTTGTTCCTGCCACCTTTGGAGGAGCCAAAGAGGACTGCATGTCTCCAAGGCCCATTCCCACAGGTGTTTGCAGGTGCACTCCATGTTTCGCTTTATGCTTGGCAGTGGTGGACATCTTCATATGAGAGCTTGCATGGAACTGGGGAGGGGGCACGGTCGGTCTCATAAATGGGGAAGCCGCTCCGAGCGTGTGAGACAGGTACAAAGGAGCTGGATACTGACCATAGTAACCAAGATTCATCATAGGCATTGATGTGTAAGGCATTCCATAGGGTGCATAGTAACTCCCACTGGGAATAGGGTAACCGAACCCTTGTAAAAAAGGCACCTTTGTCATGGTGTCATTGGTTTTGGCAGGTCTACCACGCTTCTTCTTAGACTTCATGTCAGAGGTCCTGCGAAGATAGAGCAATGGGTCATACTGGATATATGGCACAGGGTAGTAGTGATCAAAATTAATCCTGAAGATGCTGGGATATGGATTTTCATGATAAAATGTGTAACTTCTATGGGAAATCCTGAACACTTGAAACTTATTGATGAGTTCCTCAAGGTCTGCCAGAAACTGGAGGTCATCTCTGTTCTGCAGGCTTTTCCTTTTCCTCTTGTGCTTTGGCTTTTTAATACTCTCATGAGAGAGAAAGTTATCCACAATGAGATGTTTCTGCCGGTGACCATGCCTGTTCTTTGTGCTGGTGTCAGATGGGATAGCCTCTGGATTGTCCAGGGTGCAGAAATCAAAGGAGTATCTCCGGCGGGACTCTGAGCTTTTCTCAGCTTGGTCAGAAGTGCTGTTGTTGTCTGTACCTATCCCACTGTCGCTCGGTATGGTTTCTTCACTGTGAGACTCACTCACCGGAGACAGCGTGACTTCTTTCAGAGAACCTATTTCACAGAGGTGGGAAGGTGAATTAGCCATTAACCTGGGTGGAGACAGCTTCCAAGTTCCACTGTGCATTCCTTTCTGGGTTTTTGTAGGAAGAGCACTGATTGGTTGAAGATTTGGCATAGTTTTTAGCTCTGAAAAATTAGTTTCAGTGCTTGCAGGGCTAAGGTTGCCATTAGTCCCGACTAACTGTGTCGAAAGCGGATGAATAGCTGCTGGTGACGATGCCACAAGTGACTGCAGGTTGGAAGGCACTGCTGGGTTTTCTGGCTGGCTGGAAACAGGCCTTGAGTGCTTGATGGCTGTCTTAGGTTCTTCTGTCTGAGGCTGCAGCTCTGCTCTTGGCTTTCTGCCCCGTTTTTTGCCAATATAGATTGTCCCCCTCTTGCTGACATTGATCTGCTTCCCTAGTCTGGCATCGATGGTGGTTGGCCCAGCACTAGAGGGTGGCTGGACTTTTGCCTTCAGAGCTATGCTGCTGGAGCAGGAGGACAAGATCTGATTGAGAATATTCTTCCTCTTGAGGGTCTTCATTTTATTAATGGTTTTGATAGTTTTCTTATCCAAGACCCCAAGCTTCCCGACCTTTTTATGAAACTTAAGTTCACTGATTGACTTGTCCTCTCCTGGAACCATCTGGGCCAACTTGGCTAGATTCCGTCTCCTCTTCCTTTTCTTTGTTCCTGGAAATTCACGACTGATTGGACTCACTGGGCTGGTGGAGGTCCCCTCATGAATGGTTTCAACAGTGAGCAGAGGCTGTTTCTTTGGTCGTCCTCTTTTTTTCTTGACTGGTGTGATCACAGTAAGACTGTCAGTATTGGTATACAGAGGGCTGGATGGTGTGATGGGATAGGCTGAAGGAGGCTCCACCATCAGCTTCTCAGATGTTGTCATGGAGGTCTCCCGAAGGATAGATTTAGGCTTGCTGCAGGTCCATCGCCGCTTAGCTGCATGTTTGGGGTGCTGGACCTCAGCTAATTTGCCAGCTGTGGGAAGATCGGTAGGTAGGAGAGTGGATGTCAGAGCTAATGGTTTTCTGAGTCTGGTGGCACTGTTGGGGGAAGCTCTGTCAGTAAGCATGCCGCTGTCAATAGCTGCTAAGGGGGACTCATTTTCAATCACTTTCCCTGGCTTTGTGGCTCTAAGATCCTTTTTACTGCCCTCTGGTTGAGAGATAGTCCTGTTTGCTACTTCACTGCTCATAGCAAGCCCAGGAGGTAGACTTTTCTCCTGGATAGTTTTCTCAATAGATTTTGTGGATTGCCTTTTTTTCCTTTTGTGGCCAGATGCATCTGTTGTCGGAGACTTTATTGGGATAGTAATTCGTACATGACTGGTGTCACTTTCACAACTGCTAGCAGAAGCGGGATTCTGCTTCAAGGGTGATGTATCCAATAGACTTTCCATCGAGTAAGACTCCTTTTTCCCTTCCATACTGTCATGAGGTTTGCTGTCAAATGCTTTCTGAGCACTCTTCACCCATTCGATGTCTGTGGTTTGGATTGTTTGACTTAACAAGTCCTTTTTGCTGGACTTCTTCTTTATATTCCCAGTGGGCTGATCGGGGACCTCCAGCTGCATGCTTCCTTCCGGATCACCAAGTGGCAAAAGCCCGTTGCACTCAGAGGCACTGCTGGGCTGGGTGGCCACGCTGATGTTGTTGGGTGATGGGACTGCACTGCAAATGGCAAGCTCCTTACTACTGGCTGACAGCTGCCCCCATGTGCTGCTGGCACAGGACTTCTTTGCTTGGGATTTGCTGAAGGAAACTCCTGGTTCTGGAGTGGATACCTTGGTGGCACTAATTGCTTCTCGACTGGGTTCTGTGTTCATGAAGCAACTTTGAGAAGTGGATCCTGTGTCGGAGCTCATTGACCAGTCAAGGTGGTGCTGGTTGCTACTTTTCTGCTGGTGCTTTGATTTTAAGGTGTCACCGGTGAAGTCTTGTTGGAGGCCCGGATCATAGTGTAGAGCAGAATGTTTTTGTGGCCTTTCATAAACCTGGAAGGCAGCAGAAAATAAACAGAAAAGAAAATATTAGTTTATCAGTCCATTCATAACCCCTGGTTGCAGCTTTTTATTTGTACAGCAAATGACAACTATTCTTAACACATGCCCTTGTAAGGGTTAGGAGCCTTTATAAAGTCTTATACTTTATACTTATACTTAATTTGTATTTAGATTCTTGCAACGTAAACAAATTTTGTTTTGCTTTCCCACTCTAAGAACAATGGAAATATTTCTACAAATGCAAAATTGCTAAGGAAACATATTCTATTGATTTTTAATTTAAACCACAAGTAAATTATTTCCTTTCAATGGATGAATGATGCAATTCAACCTCCTGGTGAGAATCCCTTTTCCCTAAAAAATAATCCCTCACACAACTTGATGCTCAACAACAGCAATTAAGCTTATTGTTGTAAACAAGAAAAAATGCAGAATTATCTCGGAAGTTGTAACAAACAAGAGGAAATCCTGTGGGTTCACTTCCCTGTGAATCCAGAAACAGCAAAGATTTGCTTGATAAAATTTCCACATAGAAGTCATCCCCACAAACTTAGTGCTTAAAATCATATGCATAGCATGGAGTGTGTGAGACACACTTGGCAGTTTCAAGATTTGCATTACTCCCTTTCCATTTTAATAATCTGCTATTTGCAATGTTGGTAAGAGATATTTTCAATATGATTTTTAATCTGACAGCAGCTTTTCAAGCTGCAGAGGTTACAATAAGGGCAGAATTATACTGAAGGCTCTTACAGAGGAAAAGAAAGTCTACTTTTTTTTCTTGGTAAGCCTCCTTCAGCTGAAGAAATTATATTTGCTGCAGCCATAACTATTTGATAAGTCTCTGAAAATAAAAAAAAACAAAACTTATTGCTTTTACTTTAGTTAACTGACCTCTTTTATCCATTTGTTTTCTCCTGTTACATTTAGGAGGATGTTCTGTAAAGCTCTGGATCAAACTGTGCAACTGATTTGTACACCTAGTGCTGTAAACAACTGTTGTTAACAAACTGTAATGACACTGTTCTGAGTGCCAAATAAATGATGAGACACTTAAAATATATGTGTAACTAAGGAAAGAACAATAGAAAAAAACTGCTAAAAGTGTCTCATGTTTCTGCAAACACTCTGGTACAATTAAGTTTCTACCAGAAGCATTACGCTAGATCCCTGTCTGGGGTGTTTGCAAAAGAAGACTTCGGGCAAGGAGGCTGTCAGCATAAGAGGGTCTTGAGCTGGAAAATGAGGCTACCATAGCTCTGAGCAAAGTCACAGGCATAAGAAAAGCGCTGAACACCCCCAAGCCCATCGTACCTTATTTGGAGAACAGTAAATATACATGTTATTGTCAAACTGATGTTGAGATACCCTTCATGTGCATATAAAAATGGGCATGTGGCTTTTCTGGAATGGGCAATAACAATGAAACTGTTCTGATCCATCATCTGAGGAGTAAACAGGGACTCTTAAATCCTGCGGATAGCTCAGCTGGTGTGCACATGGACCAGCCATGTTCAGGGAAAGCAGAGATTTCCAGGAATTGTGGAGTGAGAAAATGAAAGCACGCAGCTGCGGTGGAGCTGCAGATGTCGCGGGCAAGCGACACCCAGTTTCTTTAGCCTGAGAAAAGAGCCGAAAGCATAAACAGCCCTTGGGGAATGAATCAGTTGTTCCTCTTACTCCTACTCCTCCTCACAGCGGCCTCCTATGCATGAGCCACACAGCGCACAGCAGCCACGACCCATGTCGCTGATGCCCTCCTTCGGAAGATGGAGCCCACCCATGTCCATATCCTTGGGATGAGGCCAGAGAGGGTTGGAATTCAACAGTACTGGCATCAAATTATGATAGTTAGATTTTATGGTTTTGGGGTTTTTTCAACTGATGACAAAGCTCATGATCTTCATTCTACCTCAGCCATTTGAGGCTTCTCCTGCTCCCAGGTGTCAGTTGCTCATAAGGAGGTATGCAGGAGGTGTCATCCCCTGGTGAGGGGATGGAAGTGGGTGTACCCTACACAAGCCTCACAAGAAACATCATCTTCCTGAGGTACCATGCTTTGGAAATGGTGGGCTGAGGCTTCTTATGGCCCCCAGAACCCACACAAAGGCATTGCCAGGCTGTTTCTGCACAGATCCTAGCCTTAGGGCTGCCATCAAAGCAACTCTTTATACCCACATTATTTCCAAAATGCTGAGCTATGAAACTAAATGACCTGAAAAATTTCATTTGCAAGGAAAAAAATAAAAAAAAGGTTTTCAGCAGTGAGTGCAAACATCATACACGGGCAACACCCCAGTCCTCCAAGTGCACCACATACAGAGAGATCTCTAGTTTAAAAGTAGCAGTAATCTCTGCTCTATTTTTTAAGGCTGTTAATAAGGGCTCAGAACTGTGAGGCCAGCTATATATCAAAGAAAGATAAATGCTGATATATTGCTTGGCTCCTCTAGCTTCATTTCTTTGGCCTGTACATTATAAAATGATGATGCAATTTCCAGCATATCCCTAATGATAGTCTTGTCATTACTGCAGCACCGCGGGCCACCACAACATCTATCTTAAAATTCATGAGAAAGATACGCCTATGTCATCAAAGGTGCCAACTCTGGAGGCATTTAATCACACGTATAAGCACTCCCACTTCAACAGGCATTCAAAAAATGACCAGTCTACAGTATAAAGGGACTCCATTTTCTAAGCGGGATGTCAAAACTGTGTATCTGCCCAAGCGCATAACAGTCCACTGGTTTCGTCATGCTAGTTCTTCCAGCATAACATTTACTATTTGCTTTACCTTGCCAGACATGACCATATCACTCCAAAACAACTTTGTAGCACAGCAGCCAGAGATCATTTGGCTGCAGCAGGGTGGGTTTCACTGGCTACAATATATATGTAGAGACAGTTTATCTAAAAGCACTATTAAATCAGTTGAAGTAATGCAGCCTAATGTATTTTTTTCCCTGTGCATCCACCTGGATTGATGTCTGATCTCAGTGGTCCTACTGGTGGGCCACAAAGATGATCAGAGGGCTAGAGCACTTCTGTGAGACAGGCTTGTTCAACCTGGAGAAGTGAAGGCTCTGGGAAGACCTTAGAGCAGCTCCCAGTGCCTAAAGGGCCAAAAAGGAATCTGGAGAGGGGCTTTTGACAAGGGCCTGTAGAGTCAGGGCAATTGGGAACAGCTTTAAACTTTTGGAGGGGAGGTTTAGATTAGATATTAGGAAAAAAGTTTTCTCTGTAAGGGTGGTTAGACACTGGCACTGGTTGTATAGGCAGCACAGCCAAGAACAGCATCCAGAATAGTGGCCTTTTTCATGAAAACGGAAAGATTTAGCTTTATTTACTTTTCGGTTTATAAGACCCTAAAAATACTTAAAACTTCAGCGCCTGCCTCTGTTTGTAGTTTGCCCTTTCATTAAATGGGATTTTCTTCAGCAGCTAGCTATTTTGCGCTGGGAGCCTGCTCCTTCTTCTCTTGTGAAACTAGAAGCATAACTGAGCCCATGCAATTTTATCACATCTCGCCAGACTTGGTCAGTATTTCTCTTGGTATTCAGTTTGCTGGATGTGCTTAGTGTGTAATAATCCCATCTTTCCTTTTAAGAATATGAAATATACATAACAAAGCTAATAGTTTTTGTAACTGCAAGTTTAAGTAACATGATCCAGCGCATGGTAAATTTTAGAATAAAAATATAAATTCTGAATCCATTACTAGTAGTATACAATTTTAATGCCAGAGTCATGAGTTTCAGTCCTCAGCTTTGGCAATGGTGTGTAGACCTATGAGCAGGATACATCCCGTACACTATCAGCTACAGAATGCTGGCCAGAGAGCAGAGGAGGTGGGACTGTGTGTTTACCTGCCTTGCCAGACCTCTGCAACCCTGTGCCTGCAGACGTGGTTACTCCTCATAACAGCTTTATTCTGGCATACAGTCCTTTCAATTGAGAGGATGAGACTGCATCAGTCCCATGGTGAGCAGCACCCTCCTTTGCAAGCAGTACCCAGCAGCAGAATACATCCCTCAGGGACTCTTTATATTCAACTACTAGATGTCTCACTCTGCCTCCCCATTCCCTTGCCTGAGCTTCTATCTAAATCCACATGCTGCTTCCAGTCCCAAAACAAGAAGTGGGAGGAGATGCCAGCAATCAAATCAAGAGCTTAGTAAAATAATAATAATAAAAAAAAAATAATTTAAAACAATGATAAAATACAGCACTAGAGAAACCCATCACCTGAGAAAAATCTGATCGCTTGCAGGGGATGAAACCCCTTCCTTCAAACACACCTTTTTGAGGAAGTAATGCACATAAAGCTTGTCAAGAATCTGGCTTGCAAATCAAAGTTAATACTATAACACCCCCTCTTTAAATCATTCGCAGATCCATCTGTGTAATGGCTCCTCAAGTGTAATTCCCTATTAAGAGGCTTTATCTGGAGAGATAAGCAGCTGGTTCCCATGTCACTAATTGCTGTCTGCTGTGATTTTAAAACATCTGCACCATTGTGCTCTTCATTTTCATATTCTAATCACTCTGAAACTTGAAAAAGGTACATCACTGATTGTTTCTGTGGGTTAATTAGTACACAGTCTCCTTGTAGAGACAATTTAAAGACAGTCAGAACCTCAATCAGCAAGTTTGTTTTAAAAATTAATAACATTGGGAGCGTCTGTGGGGATTGGCATCCACAGTGACACATCAGAGTGTGCTCTGGAGACATACCATCCTTTGTTATCATCTTCATAGACTGGAAATAAAATAAAATTAAAAAAAATGGAAAGAAAAAGAGGAAAGCTTTCCTAAATGAATAATGTCACTTACAATCAGTCTTGGGAAGTGGTTGCTTTTATCTCAGGGCCACCCCTGCCTCTCCAGTGAGAACAAATCTCATCAAAACACTGTGCAATACTTCTGTGTGGTCTAGGAACTTGTAAGCCATTTTTGGTAGTAATTTTGGCAACTAGGAGCTGGCATCTCATTGAAAATCCATGGGATGAAGTTGTGACTGCTTGGATCTATGTGGGTATTTGCTCTGCTTGTCACCCGAGTTGTCTAGACACTGGGTCACAAGGCATTGTTTCCAAACCATGCAGAGAAGGATTTAGCTCAAGCACAACATTTTGCTATGGTAGTGGTATTGCATGCAAAATGGACCTTCCTTGTAACCAGCCAACTCAGAGCAAAGCCAGGCCTGAATTCATACCTGCTTTAGCATAAGCTTATACTTATACCCCAGAAAATGCTGATGACAGACCTTTGGTGCCCAGTAAAAAGTCATAGAATCATAGAACAGTTAAGGGTGGAAAGGACCTTAAGATCATCTAGTTCCAACCCCTCTGCCATGAGCAGGGACACCACACACTAAACTATGTCGCCCAAGGCTCTGTCCAGTCTGGCCTTGAACACCACCAGGGTTGGAGCATTCACAACTTCCTTGGGCAACCTATTCCAGTGCCTCACCACCCTCACTGTAAAGAACTTCTCCTTTATATCTAATCTAAACTTCCCCTGTTTAATTTAAACCCATTCCCCCTTGTCCTACCACTACAGTCTCTAACGAAGAGTCCCTCCCCAACATCCTTATACACCCCCTTCAGATACTGGAAGGCGCGCAGCCTACTCTGCGCCAGGCTGAACAGCCCCAACTTTCACAGCTTGTCTTCATAAATGAGGTACTCCAGGCCTCTTATCATACTCACGGCCCTCCTCTGGACTCGCTCCAACAGCTCCATGTCCTTTTAATGTTGAGGACACCAGAACTGGACACAATACTCCAAGTGAGGTCTCACAAGAGCAGAGTAGAGGGGCAGGATCACCTCCTTTGACCTGCTGGTCACGCTTCTTTTGATACAGCCCAGGATACGGTTGGCTTTCTGGGCTGCAAGCGCACACTGAAGCTGGCTCATGTCAAGCTTCTTACCAACCACCACCCCCAAGTCCTTCTCCACAGGGCTGATTCGAATCAGTTCTCTGCCCAGCCTGTAGCTGTGCCTGGGGTTCTGCCGACTCAGGTGTAGGACCTTGCACTTGGCTAGGTTAAACTTCATGAGGTTGGCACGGGCCCACCTCACAAGCGTGTCCAGGTCCCTCTGGATGGCATCCCTTCCCTCCAGCCTATCAACCGAGCCACACAGCTTGGTGTCGTCGGCAAACTTGCTGAGGGCGCATCAATCCCACTGTCCATGTCACCAACAGAGATATTGAACACGGTAGGTCCCAACATCGATCCCTGAGGGACATCACTTGTCTTAGATCAACCTAAGATTTTTCAAGACTGAATGAATAAAACTGGCAGCACTAAGTGAAAAATGCAATTGGCACCCATTTTCTAAAAACTTAGTCTCTGTTTTGGTCCAGTGCAAGGACCGCCTAAAAACTGAAGAAGCTCCAGGTGATCTGTTCCTCTTGAAAAAAGCTTTCTGTTCAGTTTCTACTTCGTAGACATGCATGAAAACATGTTACTGGAGAAGAAAATCCTTTGAGAGGAAAAAAATCCTAAGATTCTTAGTTCCAACACATGAATAAATAATGTTAGCTCAGCTCATACTTGTGCTCAAAATTGAGCATTTCCTCTTGTGTCCCAGTGGGACATTTGCAAACTGCTCACCTGAAGTCAGAACTACAGGTTGGAGATATATCATGTATTTTGGTGAATGCATTGAGCCTTCCTGGGGTAGTTATACTCTGTAAATAAAAGATGCCAAGCAGAGGAGACACCAGGTTCAGGGGAACAACTCTGGCCTGATGGTTTACAGGTTGAGCTGTCATCAACATGAGATGTGATCAGTTCACAGGAGGAGCCTGTGACCAAGACAAGTCACTTCATAATTGCATCTGAAATGGTTTCAGGAAATCCTTTAGGTCCTCAGTGACTCTAACAAGAGAGGAGGAATCACAAACCAATATATGACACTTGGTGGAAGCACAAACAACAGTAGTGTCTTCTAAGAAACCTCACTGAATCTAGTTCAAAACGGATGTAGGGGCTTTAATTCTAATGGAATTACTAATGGAAAACACATCATCAGATGATAGAATTCATTGCTATCATTCCAAACAAGGTGATCTTCCAGATCAGCATTTACCCCTTCCCCAGCTCCCTGAGTCTTCAATAGCATGAAGCCCAAGAACCACCACACTCACGGGAGTGAGGACCATTTGTTAGGCATCGAAAGAGGGGCAGGAATCAACATGAAGCTATGGGGACACTTCCTGAGAGCAAGACACAGTGCGAGATTGGAATGGGTCAATTAAAAGCAAAGCATCACCTGTTTGTGTCCATTCATGGAACACAAACATTGCAGACTGTGGTTCAAGTCTTGTGGAAATCAGGAGGCTCTTCACTGAAGATGCTGGAGGTCCTTCCAGATTTGCACTCTCATTGCTATGTAGCTCTTTCTTCCTTGAGATATTTGTGTAATTGTGCCAATACAGAGGAAGTGAAGTTCAGGCTTTTGCATTATAATTGTTTTGAGAATACCTATGTAAACACTTATCCTAAAGGAAAAGACAAAGCAGTGTGAAGACATTACTGAAGGGTCCAAAGGTGCTTACATGGTTGCAAATCATAATTTTTCACACATTCCTGGTAAAGCATCATTATTTGCTAAACAGTTCAGAAATTCCAAAGTTATTCCAGATTAATTCTGCTACCAGCTTTAAACTGGATGACTTGCACACTGTTTCAAACTTCTGCTGGATTTCAGACACTTCCATTTTCCAGGTACAGGGATTGAGGATTTTATTTGGGCAAATTGCAATATGTTGAATGTTGTTGTGGGCTGCGAGCTGATCTGCTCCTTACTAGTGGCATGCACCCATTTATGCACATATTTTCTTTATCAAATGTTTAAATAACCCTGCTCTTTTCACGGCTTTGTATTAAGCACCACGTCTGGGAAAACTCTAAACAATGGGATTTTTCTGTCATCTCCAACAAAGAGCTCAACACCACCAACATAACAGTGCAGTTTAAATATCATTTTTAAGCATAACACAGTTTGCTGCCACAGTTTAGGCAGCTGGGAGAAAGCAACCGGGCACTAGCTAAGGTGGACTACAATGGGACTTGTACAGTTTTGCCCATTCATCTGGTGAGATAACCCTGGTTTGGTCCTTGTTTGTCCTCACACCAGCGCAAAGATTTGTAAGCAACTGCTTTCAACATTACATCCACAAAGCCAGGATTCACAGAGCAAGAAGCCTTTGCTAAGCTGCATGCTTTTGTTTGTTTAAAAGTCTTTCTAATGAACTTAGCAGCAGTGATACTAAGGCTTTATTATTCATATGTAAAACATACTTCCGCCCCTTTGGAAGTGGTATATTTGTAGAGCTCAACCTAACTCTCCCTATTGCGTAACTATAATGTTGCACATCCAAGTTTCTATCTCATCCTGCTCTTCCATTTTTCTATGTACCTTGAAGTTGTAGAGGGCAATGTATATCTGTACAGTGACTTGACCAAATCAGACTGCAGAAGGATCCCAAGATGGACCTTCAGGAATGTGAGCGGTAAGTGGTAATCATCTCTGAAAGGTTTGTGCTGTTGTCTAGGACGTTAATGCTTCAGCGCGTCTCAGATTACTAAATTGGAAATAAAGATACGAGCAGCTGTGCACTGTACATTTCTTCTATGATTATTAAACGCTTGCAGTGCTTAATTTTCATTGAAAGATTTCTTTTATCCTTCATTTAGTATAGGAATTGCAGTGTTTCCCTGAATACTTTTTTTCCAAGGAGTGGGGGAAATATAAATGACTTTTCCATTGGAGCCAGTGATTCTTTCCACTAGAGTTAAATAATTTGATTATAAATTGAGTCCTTAAATGTCAAGGAGATGCTGAATTCACCTGAAAACAGGCATTTAGAGAAGCCCATAAAAGCTGTGAGCTCCAGTCAGTTAGCTCATCATTCTTTCAGCTTGCACTTCATTTAGCAGTTACTGATAGCCAGATTAATTCTTTCAAAGCATCATGATTGCAGCTAAGGTCTAGCATGAAGTATTGCATGTGCAGCAGCATCAGAAAAGACTCCAGAAATCTGTCAGGACATCTATCTGGTGCAGCTGTGTTATGAAAATTTGCAGGAGAGGTGAAATGTACAGTGTCTTCCCACTTCCCTGCATTAAGATCTGTCCTGTATCATGAGTTCAGGGAAAGCATCATCTTCGCTTTCAGCAAATTCACCCTGAAAAGATGAACTTCAGTGATCTGCAGCAAAATGTAAAAGGTTCGTTCCCTTTGAAAAATCTGCTTAAAGAAGTCATATGTGATGAACTTCTGGCTCCACTGGGTACATGCTGAAAAGTTACTGTGCTCTGTGCAAAGCTAGCACATAGTGTGGGGTGTACCACCCCGAGATAGGACATATTCTGGATTCTCTCAAAAAGCTGGTCTCAGATCAAACTCCCGAGTGCGATTCTCCTTTGCTTTCACCAGCAAAATAATTATCTTCTGGTGGAAGGGAATAGGAGCACAGTCATCTTCCCTTTCGCTGTGTGCAGTCATCTGAACTGTCCAAGCAGGCATGCAAATGAAACCCACCCCATTGGCAAAAGGCTACTGGATATGCAGAGCTTCAGCAGCTTAATTTTCCCAGTTTGCCACCACCTCTGCCTATTTTTGCCATTCTTGGCAGATAAAAAGTGATCCCTCTCCCTTTCCCTTAAAACCAGCAGCAACCCCAGGAGGTGATAACTGAGGAAATCTGCTGCACATGTAGAAAATGTCAAAAGCATGGCAGACATCTGTTTCTGGACTACAGATGATGCCCCTGTGGCTGAGTTGAGGATTTTAGTCCTCAATCAGGTGATTTTAGTTTACACTCCTGAGGAGGTCAGGTTTGAAGACAATCAGTATGTCTGATTGAGATGCCTGAGGCATAGACTATAAGGATGCTAAGGCCCACCAGCAAATCCCCTTTCGAGAACATAACAGCAGTGATTTGGGCCATCGGCAACATCACAAGCTGTCCTAGCTAAACTGAAATGCTCTCCTTAAGAACTGATTTTAACATTCCCTGGTTTCAGCCCCCTGCAGATGCCACTTCCACCCACATATTTTTGCAGGCTCCCAATCACACCCCTAGCCAAGCCTTTCCCACTGGCGGAAAATCAGCTAGGCTAGCAATAACATTTCAGAGTAACAACATCAAAAAAAGTAATGGCATGAGATTTTCTGTGGCAATGCTAGTTGAGTGACACCACAATTTGGATGCACCGCTGTGCTTTTTCTGAACGACACGTATTTCTGCTTTGATGTTCATCCCTCATCTCCTTCCTCCCCTCCCTGCCCAGCTATGGCAAAATCACCTTTACTAATAAACCTCCAGCTCGAATAGCAGGTTTTATTTAGTGTGCTATAAAAACAGTCATTTCTCAGATCATAAAAGGGGCTCAACTGGGCTGCATCATTTTGCTGAAGTGAGTTTTCTGGTGGAGCGATTCTCTCTTCTAAATGCCACAGTTCCCCACTACCAGTATTTATAAAATGCAATTTTCTGTCTTTTATTAAGTGTGAATCTCCGCAGAAATCCATATGGGAGCTGAACCCAAGATTTAATTGTCCCTTGATTTTTTATTTTCAAGACTTTCTCAACCATCTTCACAACAGCAGCACCAGGCTAACCATAGTTTTATTAAGGTATAGCAGCATTACTTGAAGGTACTAATCAAGTTTAGGTTTGTCTTCACACACATGAATCAACAACAACACAGACCAGAAAAAGAAAGGGCAGAGAACAGTGGTCTAGAAAAGAAGATTGAAAAGCACCCCAAGTGCAGTTTTGTGTTTAAATGACCTCCAAACTTCTCTAGTTTCTTACCTAAGAAATGAGGGGTGAAATTCTGCTTATTGAGTCCCCAGTCTTTCACCCATGAGGTTGAATTGGCAGGTGGAAAACCTTTTAATATGAATTCAGGCCTGGCATTAACATCCAGAACAGCAAAGCTCATAGCTCTCCGGGTCAGAATTTGGCTTATCCTACGCTGAAGATCTGCTCTGAAGAAACCCTTCAATTCTTGAAACTGTGCAGAAATCCAATGATTTCTATGCACAGGCTCCCCTTAGGAATGGAGACATTAAGACTAGACAGAGTGATGGTGCAGTACTGCCAGCACTTCAGAGCATTGCCCTTTTAATTGCCCTTCTTCTAGTAACTCATCTAAGTACATTTCTTTGCTCTACACATGTTGACAAAGCAAAACTATTCCCAGCCCTGTTATTGCTTCCTCTTAAGTGCTGACTGTGTGCTCGAGTTGAGTAACTATAAAAATACTGACACTGAAAGTACAGTCCCCTATCCAAGCAGCTTGGCACACAGGGTAAATCAGAAGCAGGCAGTGCACATTTCAGACCTCAAAGTGCATTTCTCCACTGCTAAGGGAGCAAAGTTATGTCTCATTCTTTTCAAAATGTAACTTATTCTGAAGGACTGGCATGAGAACAGTAGGCAGAAGACAAGTGTTTCCAAGAGCTACTTGAGTAGAGGGAGATACGCTAAACCACAGGTGAACCCAGTGCTATAAGCATCTGAGGCACATGTCAAAGGGACTAAAAATACAGGGGAAAAGAGTGCTAACAAGAAGGTCCTTCAGTTTAGCAGCTGTATAGGGTTTGAAGCCAAAGCTAGAAAAACTGAGATGAGAAACATGGCCTATATTTTTAACAGAGGATATAAATAAACATGAGAACAGCTTATGATAGCAATGGATTCTGTATTTTTGGAAGTTACTTTTAAATCAGGGCTGGGTGTTTTTCTAACTTATATGTATTAGTGCTGTTGGACTTGTAACAGGAATACATTTAGGCAAATCCCCTGACATGAGTCGTGCAGGAGATTTGACTAAGTGATCACAATGACTTCTAGCCTTAAAAATCTGTGACTATATATCCTCTCTATATTTCCTTCAGTGTTTTGTCCAACCTGGTGTCAAGCAATTCCAGCAATTTGTCTTCAAGCCCTTCCTCTGGGAGGCTGTATCCCAATGTAATAAATCTCATTGTTGAGAGTCTCTTCTCTCTTCCCCTAGAACAATTTTCATCCCTAGACGTACCTTAGTTCTGGATTCATCCTAACAATTCCTCCTCATTCTTGGCACCAAAAAGAATATTTCACATTTTTAACAATTCATTTAACTTGCCATATTCCCTGCTGCTATAAGGTGGAGTGTCCCACTGGTACAACAGAGTTGATTTACTAGGAAAGGCCTTTCTATCTTGACAAGCCCAGTGAGATGTGGCTTCCCCTGGAACAAGGATGGTCAGCATTGTACCATACATGGCTCTGCAAGGGTGAGTGATGTCAAATGCCATCAGCTTAACAAACTCAGGCTACCAGCATGGCACAGGGGAAGTTACTGCAATTCCTCTGTGCTGCTTGAACATGGATTCTTGAGGGGCAAATATATGTGAAATCGTCCTCCAGGCTGACTCTGTCCCTACCATATAAATGACATTTGGCCCTGAATTTTAAAAGAAGACACCAAGCCTGATACCAAATCTGGATCTAAGTCTCACAAACATCTGTAAAACAGTAGAAAACTGAAACATCCTCGATCTGAACACATGAAGAAACCTGGAGTCCGTTTTAGGCATTGACTGCTTTTGTTCTTGCCCTTTTTCTGTTTTAAGTATGGAAGAATGTATTGATTTGGTCTTTTCTGGTTTAAATTTCTCTGCTGTTTTGTATGCTGCATCACAGTCTCAAAACATGAGCCCAGGTACAAACCACTGAACTGCTGGAGGTCTCTGCCTCAATCTAAATGTCACACTCAGTGTTCCAAAAGGTGTTTGGGGGTTTCTTGGGTGAGGGGGAGAACAAAGAGCAAAAGCTAAATCTCAAATCACTATACAAAAAGATTGCATACATCGAAATCACTGATGCAAAGACTTTTCAGTGAATGCTTTAAACATACTTCAAATGAGTGAAAAAAAAATCTGTTGTACTTTAGGTAAGGTATTTACTTATTACTCAATAGTCATTATTTCTTTTTGTGGTTTTCCCCTCTTTGTTCTGTTTTCTGCTAGACAGTGAATACACTTCTGCATAGTCCCCCTTTTAAGGGTTTCTCTAGCGGATACATGCATATCTAAGAAAAACCTTCTGAAATCAGTGCAGATTCATCACCCACTCTGCACACGACCTTATCAGCAGTTGCGATGGGTGGCCCCCGCGGAATACTATGGAAAGGGCAAAGCTAGAAAATGTGCACTTTAAAGTGCCAGAGACTTTAGTTCAGTGTGCAGTACTTGTAATTTCTGCTGCTGCAGGCTGCTCAGCTTGTTATGGATACCTGAGAATTCAGGTTTTCCCTGACTAGAGATTGTGAGATTTATTACAGTAATTTTTTTTTTTTTGTGCCTTTTTTTTTTCCTCCTGGAATTGGTAAGGCATAATTGAGGGTGCCAGAATCCTTAATGTATAGTATCTCCAGAGATGAAGAGAGACGAGAAATAAAGCTTACTGGCATTCCTTTCCCCACATGTGACATATTTTGCAATTACTCTTACTGATGAGGCGAATATTTAAAGAGAAGCCAGTGCTGTGCACAAAGGCTAGGCTTCAGTACAAGAGATATAATAAAAAAAAATTGGCCTAAATTCTTCCTGACACATCCAGGGACACATTTAGGTTTGTCAGACTGACAAGGACTCAGGTGGAGGGACTGCAGCAGTAGGTATTAAAAATTAAGTTTTTAGTCTCATCACTATATGCGTTCCCATCTGGTGGTTTCTCCTTGTAAATATATCCAGAACACGTAATCATTTCTTTTGACTTGGCTACCCTTCTCCGACAACAACTGTGGATACACATTTTGTAAAAATATTATTTCAGTGAGTAGAAACAATGTTTTTGTGTGTTTACATGTGGCAGTGGGGTAAACCAATGAATAAACAAGTCACAAAAGTTTGTTACGTCTCCCCATCATTCACTTGAAGCAAAAAGACCTTATTGGTATCTGAAGTCTATCTTCAATAAATCTCAAAGCACTTCATGAAAGAAGTAGGAGTCATTATTCTGCACAACACAGATGGAAGTACTAAGGCTCACCAAGGTCTTTCCATATCCCTTCACCAGTGCCAGTAGAATAATTTAGGTTTTCTCACCCTTTTGCCTGTGCCCATGAAGGTTTCTATGAACAAGATCCCAAGTCCATGTTCTCAAGGCAATTTACAATCTAGATGAAGATGACTTGAAAAAAACTAATGTCTGGCTGAAGTGTAAAGAATCTAGTCCTTTGCTATGTGAGTCTCTCTGAACCATCAAAAGTGGCAGTATCACAAATGCAACTGAAATTCCCATTCACCAAGGGAAGACAAACATGGGTCTGTGTTGCCAGTGCAGCAGGCACTCTTTCACAGCCAGCCAGCTGGGATTTGGGGAAGTCTTACACATACAGGAGTATGATTTCTACACTGTAAACCCAGGAGTGAGTAAGACCTTTAGCTTTGTGGGGATATTAAAATGTATTATCCATGTATCTGCAGTCACAGCACACCTGCAATGCTCTACCTGTGTGCATGCGTCTGTGTATGAGTGTGTTGATGGGTGTTTAATTCTGACGAAGGGTGCTTTTTTGTCTCACAGGAAGAAACCCCAGACTGAGGAAGATCCCCAGTCATCCATCTTTGAGGTAATTACACCAGGAAAAGCTATCATGTCTATCCACTTCTCATCAAGCAGAGGATACAGTCGCAGGCAAGAAGTGACCTTGTGTTTCTGCTGCTCAAATTCCCAGCAACCCATAGCAACTTAAATTAGAACATGTGCAATATAATTAGATTTCCCTCCCTTGCAGACTTGTTGTGTTTCTCCTGTCTGAAAAGGAGGGGACACTTCAGACAGAGGCTACAGCTCAGCAGGGCTGTCTGCTGCTCACCGGGGTTTTGCTTTGAGCGAGATAGGTAAAAGGCTGCAATTAAGTAAAGCTTTTGTGCTTTCAGCTCCTGCCCTCCTGAAACAGAGTTTTTAGTTAGGGAACACAGAAAGTAACTTCTAGAGTCAGACGTAAAGTAAGAAATTCAGGTCAGGATTCAAATCCAAGTTTCCTCCACATGACAGCAGTTTGTTACTAAGGCTGTAGCTTGGAGTGACCTTGTCAGGTATGAGATCAGGTTTAGAATGACACCTATTAAAATACTGCAGAAATTGGCCCTCCAGACCCATTTGCAGTAAAGCTTGGTGCAGCTCATCAGTCACAGCAGAGTATTGTCAGGGCATGGCTATAGACACCAGACTGGCCAACACTTGATTTAGGTGCCTGGGTTCCCTATACAGCCCGTAAGGACTCCAGAGAGGACATCAGAGCATTCTCACTCTGCTGACTACATGGGGCACCTGAGCAGCTAACTCAGGCACTTAAATTAAACACCTAAAGGAAGGCAAGTTGAATATAGCCGTATTTACGTCAGTGTCCCATAATACACATTTAGCCCCTTTTCTGCAGCTCTGTATCAGATTTGAAAGGGCTGAACTGTGCCTTTACAAAAGTCTTTTGGAAACATTTCATGACCAATAGAACATGCAGAGGCCCAACCTGTTCCTGAAAAAACTTTCAAGACTTCCACCTTTTTTTTCTTATGTATAGAGATCCTTAAGTTCTTTGAAAATGTATTTTGAAAACAGTAAACAGTAAATTGTCATTCATTTGAGGGTTGCCTAATGTCATCCCTTTTTCCTGAAGCAGAAAACTTTTCATTCCTCACTATCAAGCTCTACGATCACAAGGTCTCAATTTGAATTGTTCTTAAATAAGATAATTTTCTTTCCTTTTTGAGGTAAACCATGAAAGAATGAAGAGGTAATCTTGGATACACCACAGTCTCTGTGCCTTTTCTTCACTGTTCCTAGGCAAATAAAGTTATTTTTAAAACAAAACTAAATAACAAACTTATGGACTCAATTCAAATTTAAACCCTGGGGTTTTTTTTTTGTAAGTTATCAGAGGTTAACATTTCCTTGTACTCTCCCTGAAAACTCCGCATTACACAAATAGGCAGTTGAAAACAGAGAAAAACTGTTACCAGGATTGATGATGGTCATGCTGTTCTGATGATCACACTTCTAGCTTCTTTTATTCAAACTTTTCTTTTTATTCAAACTTTTATTGGATCTTTTGAGGTTTACTCATCTTGAGTTACGGATATTCTTTTAACCACAAGGTACAGAAACTGGCCACAGGAAGAATGCAACCGAGCCAGCTGCTCACTGCCCATGGATCAGCACCAGCACCTCTGGGCATCCTTTACTGTTATTTCTTCTACAGGTTCTTTCCAACAAGAGCATGTCTGCTCCATCTATGGTGCTTCCAGAGAGGCTTCATCCCATCACCACACCTTTAATGAGTAGCGCATCCCTCAGCCTTCCAAGCCAAGTGCAGGCAATTACGGTGAGGCTAGAAAGGTTTTCCTCTGATGCGATTAAACGTGGTTTGAGGTAGGCATACTCTGCCTTAGATGGGTTTTCTACTCTTGGTCATTGTTCTCCAGGCATATGGGTAAGAACATATCATTATGAAAAGTGCTAGGGAGAGAGCATCTAACCTGAGTGGGGAGAGTGGGAGTCTCACTACATACATAGTCAGTGGATTTTGACCACACTGATGCTGGACCAAGCCTTTGCCCTTACATGGGCATCCTTTGGAGAACTCATGTCCCCTGTTATTTCTTTCAATTGCCAATCTATCATTCTCACCTCCAGGTATTTTACCTGGAAAGCATGAAAGACTCTGGAATTAAGTATGGTCTAACTGATCTAGAACATCATTGCCAGTGACTTCAGCATTCTCTGGTGTTTGATACACCAGAGACAATCTTCTGCAGTGCAATTATTGGGCAAAACTGAACCATGAATTTGGCATTCTACTAGTTTTACATATATTATTATTTTAGTAAGGAAGAGGCTTCAAAATTTTTCCCAGTTCTAGGGAGGCCATGCTGAAGTGAGGGTGTCTGCACTATTTCCTCAAAGAAATACAAGCTGAAAAGCACTAATTTAAAAACAAAAACATGGATGAAACTCATTAAGTTTTAAAAATCTCAGCTCATCACCTTCTCTGAAGGCCCCATCCCATCACAAAATACATTCCTTAATGAGAATCCCTTTTCAAGAAAATGCGAGTGGGTCACATAGTTTAATTTCCAGTGATCTGGTTTCCAATCCCACTGGAGCAGAAATCCCAGGACCCAGATGAGATATCTTTCCCTCACTGGTAACTGGGTTTGTCTGGCACTGTCACCTCTGACAAGTAGACAAGCTGCAAAGTATAGCTGAAGCGTGTGCTATGCCTCGTATTTGTTGGGCAGGCAGCAAGATCTAATGCAGCAGTGTTTTTTGTTAATGAACTGAAGAAAAGCTAAAATTTCTCCCTTACAACCAACATATCCTGAAATGGAAGAAGTCAAGCTCGTCACTTTCAGGAGAACAAGGCTCAAGCCAGGAGTTAGTAAGGGAGTCTCAGAGCAGCACAAAATCCCTTCTGAAGCACACAAGAGAGGTCATAGGTGCGTATTTAAATTTTCTGCCCACATTACAGTAACATGGCCAGCAGACAACGCCAGGCTGCTGTCTAACAATCACGTCTCAGCACCAGCAACGGTTTGGGTAAAATAACTGCAAAGCTGCAGTGTAACTCGAATGAAAACATGAAGGTTACTAGGGATACAAGGAGACTCATGGAGTAATTAAATAATGAACAGACACACACACCCACACACGCAGCCCTCATTTACTAAAAACCCTGACAGTTGTTTACTGAGAAGTAGGTGTTGACGGTTCACTTGTCCTGGATGGATTTCTCCTGGAATAAACATCAGTGCTTTCAAAATGCCTGATTCCATTTTCTTGTAAAAGAAGGGGAAAAAAAAAAAATTGAAAAACCCCCAAAAGCTCTGTATACAGAGTGGGTGTTATTACTGCTGTCTGTTGAGGAGAGTGGGCTCCATGTATGGGAAAGATCGAGCTACAAGAGTGTTTTGGAAAATGAAGAGTTATTTCGCAATAGGCCGTGACATCCCCTTGGAGAAAACTTGCCCAGACTCTGCAGATTACTCTGCAGATGGAAAAGGGATGATGTCTGATTGCAGTATACTCTCAGATAAAATCAGATTTGACTTGATCTAGAAACTTTCCCTCCCCAGTGGGGTAATGCTAAACATTTATCCTTCTTTAAGCTAATCTTTACATCTAAGTGCAGGTGTAACCAATATCATCAGTGTAGTCTCCATTGTAAAACAGAACCCACTGAATGCCAAAAGCCTGAGCAAAACTGCCTTTCTCAGTCCTGGCGCTTTGTTATCAACAGCTGAAAACACGGCTGGCTTTTCACAATAGAAATAGGAGGAAAGGAATGAAATGAAAGGAAATTCAGGCTTACTATTAGAACCTGCTGACAGCAAGATGTATTAACTTATAGGGTAGCCTACAAATGCAACAGGAAACTTGTTTTTTGAAAATGTAGGACTAGAAAAAATAAGAGGGAATGAAAAAAATATTTCAGGGAACAATATTGCAATGATAGGAAGAGAGACATCAAGACTGTCTGCATCTTTCCCACTCTTCCCTTCTATGTTTCTGTATTAATGAAGGATTTTCCACTCTTTGGAGAACATAATCAAAAAAGTGTTACTCTAATACAGACCTGAGAAATCTCTGATGATCAATAGAGGCAAAACCAGGTATATGAATGTTGAGCAAGGGTGGATTTCAGTAACTGCACTGAGCTACTGGACTAGCACTTTGATGTGCATATGAGCCCAGTTATTGAGTCCCTAACAAAGTCAAGCATCTGATAAGGATCCCACTCCTGACCTTCCTTGCATTAAAAATAAAGTCACATTAATTCAGGACATGGACTATGCTTGTATTATGAAAGACTTCAGCAAGAATCATAGAATAGTTATGGTTGGAAAGGA
>NW_009940723.1:0-34793 GCF_000696875.1 Nestor notabilis
ACGAGCCGAGGCAAGGGGACTTCACTCGCCCTCCCTCCCTCCCTGTCATTTCACAGAGCTCCTGGATTTCCTGTTGCTGCTGCCTGGGATGGGGCAAAGAATTGAGCCAAGTTGTTCCCCGCTGACTCCCTGCATCGCCTGTCCCTGCACAGCCAGAGCTGTGTGAGCATCAGGTGGCAACACCTTCCCCTAGTCCTGTCCCTGCTTGTCCCAAAGGTGGCATCTCTCCAGGTCTCCAGGGAAAGGGGAGTGCAGAGGGACACCATCTGGGAATTGGGCTCTCTTGCAGGAGCCCTGTCTTTGCCCCACTTCCTCTGGTTATTTAGCACTTTGTGATTCCCTTTATGCCACTCAGTGTATCCTGCTGGAATGCCACCTCTGTCCTCCCTGTCCTTTTTTTGACAGCCACTCTTGTACATCTCTTATTCTTGGAGCACAGAGAAAGTTTCTTGTTTGAATAGGCTATTTCAGGCAGCCCTGATGGTGTTATATAGCACAGCTGCCTCCCTCGTCTCCCATAGCAGCTGCTTCTGCGTCACCTGAGTGTTATCTCCATGCATTTGAGTGTAGACAGATCCACCCACATGTGCAGGCTTCCAGCCCGTCCATGCCTTTGCATGATTTCAGCAGGGGGAAGCACTCCTCTGTTGGTGGGGGACAGTGTGGTTTTGGCAGGGGACACACAGATGCTGCCTCTTTCTCCTGCATCCGGGGAGAGCTCCGTCTTTTCCTGGTTCAGGGCTGTTGCAGCCGTAAGTGCCTCTTGGGCCAGTGCAGCCCCAGCTGTGAGGGTCATAAACGGGGCTTGATTGGTGCCAGGTGCCCTGAGAGTTGTCCTGAGGCACTTATGGGGCACTTGTGGAAATGCAGCCAGTGCTCAGGTGTGACGGGGAGGGACTGATTCTGTGCTGCTGCAGTGCACATACGAGGTATATGGCTTGCAAACCACTGCCATGTGCTGCTGATGAGTGGTGGAAGCTCTATGGTTGCTCACGCAGGTTGCCACAAATGAGACATAGGGTTAAATAACCTGTTAAACCTTATAGTAAAACACTGTCGGTCCTAGTGGCTGAATGATGGGCTCTGTTTGCATGGTTTTGTTACTCTTGCTGAGTTTGTTTTCAAAAGAAGAGGAAGGTAGCAGGTACGTTTGATCTTAATCTGTGTGTGTATTATGATCTTAATCTGTTGTAGTGAAGCTGAACTGTGACCAGGGTATTATGAGGCTTTTCATGCTGCTTTTTTGTACACTTCTGAGTTGTTAATACACATACCAAGTATGGATGCTACATTAAAATGCACTAGAGCAAAGTGAGATATAAGTATGGTTCTGTGAGTACAAATCTGTATGTTACCATGCAAGGAAGATGGGCACTTCAGAAGGTCGGAATTCTGTGCTATCAGAATACCTGGTGTAGAAATGTCCCAAATTCAAACAGTGAATTGAACTCAGAGTAGCCTCAGGTATTTCCAGTTCTATGAACAAGAAGCATAGATTTAACTCAGCACAGTGTTAAATCAGGAACACTTTCCTCAACACCACATGATATCACCAGTTAATGACATATTTTTATAATTGCCCAGATCATTCTAAGATGACAAATGCATTTTCTATCCCTAAAATGAAGTTTTAGAACTTACAACCTCCCCCAGCTCTGTATTACAGTAACGGACTTCTAAATGTTTATGGATAATGGTAAAGCCTTATAGGAAGCTTAACTGAGGAATAACATTCTAGCTTATAGAGCTGTAGTTTACTTTTCATTTACAGAGAGGTGCGTAAGAATTCGTTGGAAGTCAGTGACCAGCTGCTGGCAAATCATGTGATAGTTGTGTAATGCCCCAGATAATCTTTTCTCTGTTGATAAACTTAATTGATCTTTTAATTGAGATGAAATGCCTCTAGTGTGTAGTTTCACCAGGAATTCTGTGTGAGAACCTGGCCAAGTGCTCCTGGGAATGCTTTTTAATTCTTATTTTCTCCCACAGAATATGCAAACTGAAAAATACAGTTGTAGGAATGGCACATTTTGTTCCTGAGCATTTCATGTGCCTGTGGCAACCTCTTAGAGCTTTTTCCCAATCCTAGCAGACTTCCCTAACATCACAGTATGGTCTGTTCATACAGATGGGAGAAGCAATTTTCTAACTGGACTAGAACCTCTTTATCATAATACAACTCATTTTGCCATGACAGTTATTACATCCAAGGAACTCAAAGCTCTTTACTAATGTTAACAAATGTCTTAGCCTCACAATACTCATGGGAATTGAAATAGGGCTAGAAAAGGTCATTTCATTTCCAAATGAAATGCTTTTAGCTTTGCAAAGGCACCTGGCAGTGTTTGCCACCTGAGTAAAAGAATAATAGTGAGGAAGTGAAGGTTATTGTGTCTGCTGGAAATACCAGACAACTGGGATGGAGAGAAATAACCTGTAGGAACTTGGCCTTATCAGTATCAGGGCTATGGCCTCATGCATTGTGAAGCACTGTGTGTCTTGTAGAACCAAGGCAGTGTAGTCTGTGAGACCTGCGCTAACTAGAGACTGCCCCAGGGAGCTGCCTGGCGGCCCCCTGGGGTATCTTCCATCCTTTATGGCATTGGCCTGACATGGAGGATTACGTGTGTTAGTCCCTTCTGTCAACCTGGCAGGGGACGAAGGGCTGGGAAACCCTTCTCTTCGTCTTGCCCCTCTGTTGGTGCTCACCACAAGTAGTCGTGTGTCTAGGAAGCACAGCAGAGGGAATGGCTGTTGCTCAGAGCAGGGCCTGGAATCGCATCCTCCACTGGGTGCTGTGTTTAGTTTTAGCCAAAGGTAAAACGTGTCCAACCTAAACGCAGCTGTCCAAATGTTGGGTGTCTGATCTGGGCTGCTTTGTGGCTGCGGAGATGGGCTCTTCTGACTCATCCCATCTGTGCAAACCTCTGGTTTACAAACTTTTGGCACGTGCCTGTTTGCCTTCCTCAGCAATAGAAGCAACAGACAAGTTTAGCCTATAAGCCTAAATTTGATATGGGTGATGCTGCCCTGTGTCCTCAGGTACAGGCACTTCGACACAAAGACAGCCTTTCCTATGAGCTGTTTGGAGAGAGTCCTGACCAGAGGCATGTTCTGCAGGATGGAGCTATTCTCCAAAGCAGCTCTTGCCCTTTCAGTTGGAGAGTGCTGATATTCACAGCTGTGTGCTATGCTGATGTGTGCTGGCTTGGGCTGCCAGAGCTGCGCTTCGCCTACCCAAGGAGAAGCAAGCAGAACAGGGTAAGGGACTGAAAGACTCTGTTAGTGATTTTCTGTGTTGGTGATCTTTATAGGAGAGGAGAAGGGTAGTGACTACCTTTAAGGACAGCAAGTTGGCAGGCCTGTAGATACTCATTGCTGTATCAAGTTCTTTATCATTTTCATGAGAGGACCTAGAGCACCTTTTGGATGGGCAGCTTTCCATGCCCTGTAAATTCCAGCCCCCAGAAGCGGTGGTGGAAACAGATACTGCTCATTTGCCTTGCAGTTCACTGCATTGTTCTGGGATAAAACAGGGCATGTCCTATGAATTCAGCTGGTTGATGTATAGGGTGCCTTGGAGGCATATGCTAACCTTCAGGATAGGTGAGGTGCTGGCTACATATGGGTCCCTAAGCCAGTAAACAGGAGTAAAGCCATTGCTTCCTAGGATATGTAGTCTATTCCCAGTCCCACATCCCTCACACAGTAGCATTGCCAACAGTAGCTGCCTTAATCCTGTGGAGAGCTGCAAAGCCATTACTGGGTGTGCCTCTCTCCACAATCTGCTCAGGCTGTCTTTTATGCACACACATCCTCCAGGCCCTTGGGGATCAAAAGACAAGTTCACATTGGCAGTCTGTGAGCAAACAGGGTGGGGAACTTTATGATGAAAACATTTTTCATTGGAAAATGGCATGTTATCAAAACAGAAACCTTCAGTTTGGTGTAACTTCAGCTGGGGATGCAGTTTCTAGGGAAACATCCCGGCCCTGCCTGCAGCTTGGTGATGTCCTGTGGGTGCAAGGTCTGGTTTCAAGACACAAGCCTGAAGTAGGTGGGAAAACTGTATTCTCACACCTTGCAGGAGTCCTCTGCTCAACAAGTCCGTTGGCTCTCCTTTGGCTGTTACATCCAGCTTCTTCCAGACACGTTTGCTTCCTTATTCCTTTGTTTTGAAAAATACAGAAAAGAAAGGCCTCAAGAAAACCCCATCTGCTTCAAACACAGAATGGGAACAAAATGTTTCTGTAGCTGGGAAAAACATTTCCTGCACGGCTTTGTTCAAATACACAGTTCTGTGCAGGCGATTAGAAGCCCAATGGCCAGACATGTGGGGCCAGCAGAGCCATGGGCACGTTTCTGGTGACTTGCTGCTCCTCTGTGGGATGGCAGCTTCAGAGGGAAGGACAGGAAGCGCACACAGTCATTAAAAGCCTCTGTGCAACTTTCTTCTTTATACAAGAAGGGGAAGCAAGACAAAGGGTTTAATGAATCACTCAAAGCTAAGCTGGAAGAAGCCTGTCAGTCACGTCTAGCAACAACAAAGCAAAAGTGTAAGTAAAGCAATACACTGCAAGCAGTTTTTTCTTGAGAACTGTCAGGAATGAGGAGTTTTCCTCTGGTGTGACCTTTTATCCATCCCTGCTACCATCCTGGTGGATTCTTTCCTCTCTGTCCACTTGAGGCTTGTCACTGCTTGCATCTGTGGTTGTCCAAGGCCCAGACCCAGCCTGCTCTTCCTCACATAGTCTTTCTTGCACTTGCATTAGTGCAAAACCATTGGGGACTTGCCTGAAAAACTTCTTAAACGCATGTGTTCATACACCAGAGGACAGCAGAACACTTCAGCCTTTTGCTGGAAACATGGGAGATTAAAGGGTAAAGACTATTCACATCCCATTATATGGTGCTTTCAACCGTAATCTGGTTTTTTAAGCTTTAACATGGGAGAAATGTGTGATGTTCCATCTCTTTGTGTTTCCTCTCCAAGGTTGTTTTTGAACATCTCCTTGTAGCTGTTTGACTTGACTCCTTTATAACTGAGTCTGCCTGGGGAGATCCTTACAGCTTATAAATATAATCTAGGCCCTGGGCCCATGCGCCTCGTAGGAAGAATTAACTGGTTTGGAGCAGGAGGCAGACTTGTGAGCCAAGAGTACAAAACAAGAGAAATGGTAAGGAAAACAAATAGCCATCAACAAAAGGAGGGTTTGAGCACTATTTTCTTCTGCTAGAGTTTGTGGCAGAAAGACAAAGCTACTCCCCTAATGAGGAAGGAATTCGTAAACCAGGTTTCATCCATACACAGTATTTCAGGTAAGAAAAATATTCCATCTTTTTCCTTCATCCAGATCTTCTCCCTGCAGTGACCTTCCTCAGTTAGAGGCCAGATTCCATGTGAAGGGTTTTCCTTCGCCAGAATGTGGACTTCAAAGTGTGAGAAAAATGGGTTTCATCCAGCTGTAGGTCTCAGAGTAAGCGACCAAGAATGCTCCTTTTGTTTGTTTTTCTTTGGATTCTAATTCCTTCTTTCTCTCTCTTTGGGGAAAAAGCAGGATTTTCTTAGCACTTAGACTAAGAAACATGGTTCATGTGCATGGTACTCTGAAGACATTCCTTTCACACTGTAGGTTTCTGCTCACGTCTTCAAAGCATGTTCACCAATTAGAACTTCCTGATTCAAATAACTGGAGTGGAGGGGGAAAAGCCTTAGAGGAAGAAAAAGCACAGATAGGCCTTGACAAGTGGTAAGGCAGAACAACACTGGTGTTTCCAGAGCACTCACATTAATCAAGACACTAGCCACATTGATCACAAAAGTGTTAGGGTTAATTCAACCAACAGTACGAGGCTGGAATCCTATACCATGAGCTTTTTAACTTGGCACCAAAGGGGCACTGTGCCCCAGATTATCACGTAAGTCTTAAAATGTTCCAGTGCTTCCTCCAAAGACTTTTAAAAGCTATGTTTTATCTGCTACATCCACTCCAGCCTTTCCCTCCTCATGCTGCCTAGTGCAAACTGCAGTGGGAGTTCAGGATCAGCCTGTACTGGCCTGTTTTCTCACCCTCTTTACTACCTCGTAGTGATTGCAGCATCTGGAGCAATGTGAGATGTTCCCTTCAGCACTGACCTGGAAGCCTGATGGGGAGAGACCAGGACAGCTCCTGATGCCCCACTCGCTGGGAAAGCCATCCAGCAAAGCTCTGCAGTCCAGCCATCAGCTGGAGAGTGTGTGGTCCTCTTGTGGTGATGTGAATGTCATTAATCATGACACTATTTTTTCTTCCTGTTGCATATGCTACAAGAATATGCTCAGCACTTTCTTCGCTGAGCTGCCATCTTTCTGTTAGATTTCACAAGTAACTGCTTCTTGTCTCCATGGGAGAGCATTGACATTATCACTGGTTACACTAGCTCCAGAGTAAACCGGAGAGTTACAGACTCAGTGCAGCCAAGCTTCTGAGGCAAAAATAGCAGGCTGGTGTGCTGAGATGATGGAAAGAATCAAAGAGACATTGTCTACCAAAATTAAAATGTCTGCAAATGAGCTTTTGGCCAGTGCAGAGCCAAAAGAAATGTTTCTTCCATGGACTTATTTATTGTGGAAATGTGAAAGGAAGCAGTTGCTAAAGACAAATGGACATTGTGCTGGAGGTTTTCGAAACGAGACATAGTGGCACAAAGACACTGATAGTGAAACTGCCATCACTGATCTTCATTGTCCAAGCCAAAGAGGAACTGAATAAAGCTTGAGCTAAAGCCAGTAGAAGTGAATGGGAAGATTCCCACTGCCTTTAATGAGTTTTTGGCTCTGAACCTAGATGAAGAAACATAACCAGCAATGAATAAACTAGATTCTAAAAATCCTTTCACCTTTATCAGGACAGAGTGGTGTGAGTAATATGACAAAGACAATCTGTTTCTGATGCAGGTTTTTTCAGAAGGTGGCTATGTCCCACATTGAACAAAAGATCTAAGCTCCTCGTGTTGTCCTAGAGCAGGGCAGGAACAGCAGCCCTGATTCCATCAGGCTGGAATCTCAAAGCAGAAACCCCAAACTCCCCTAGCAGAAAGCCTCTCTTCCACCTGCATGCCAGCAGCTTCGGCATCCTCTCCCCAAGGCCAGCCACTGCTACCTGGAAAGGAAGAGGTGTCACGCAGGGAAGGGCAGAGGGTAACTATGAACAGCCATCCATAGAAACAGAAAGTGCTTCAAGAAAATAAGCACCTGCCTCAAGGCTGCAGTGTGTCCTTATGATGGAAGGACTTGGTGCAGCCCTAGGGCACTGCAAGACCAAAACTTGTTGGCACAGATAATTGTAAATTAAGGAAGAAGGTGCTGAGAGCTGAGTCCAGCTCCTGCTCCCCCCAGGGGGTGGGTGTTGGAGGAAAGCAGAAGAATTATTTCATCTTTGTTCCTCATCTATGCTTCAAATGGAGTCCAATCTTAGGAGACCATGATGGCTTTTACAGGCAGGCAGACTTGGATGTAAGAGTCTTTCTCAGCAAGGTCACCGAGTGAGTCAGTGCAAGGCCAGGAATAGCGCTCAGGACCAGCACGGCTGTGTGGAGCTGGAGACAACAGGCTCCCCTTTGTCTCCCACCCCGGCCAGGGAGCCCAGCTCAGGCCCTTGTTTCAGCACAGTCCGTGCCATGAATTTCAGTGATAAAGCATAACACTTCTTGGATGCTGTTCCCTGTAGAAAAAAGCTAGCAAGACCCAGCAGTTCTCAGCACCGTGTTCTGCTGTTTTGCCTGTAAATGAAGTCAAATATGTTCTTCCTGTTTGGTGCTCTTCCTCCTCCAAGTTTCTCCATTAGCGGTCTCTTAAACTCAGTGGGGTGTCAGACATTAGATGGGAGGAATGATCTAGACATCAGGGCATTAACCTCCAGTTTGACAGCATGATTCAAACTGTTTCTCTGCCATAAACCCACCTGTATGTTCCTGGAAAAGTCACTGGATCTCTCTGTCCTTCTGTTCCTTCTGGAAAGCTGGGTTAAAGATACATCCCAAAGACACAAGGTTCTCGTAAAAGTTGTGCTCCAGACTCTGCAGTAACACCATCTACTGAGTAATGTGGTTATCCTGAACAAGGAGTCTCAGCCTGGTTAGATACTGGATGTATTAGCAAGGTGAGAATGTGCTTCAATGGGAGAGGGATGTCACTACAGCTTCCCATGGCACCGTGGTGTGGGGATGAGGCTGACTGCTCCTGGGAAGCTGAACTGAGCTGCAGCACAGTAAAGCCTGTGTCCCGTGGCAGGTGAGCTGTGCTTGTCCCTGCCCATGGGCTTCAGTCATGGGTGAAGCTTACAAGTGAAAAAAACCCACTCCTCCTCCTTTATAAAAACCCCAAAACTTAGTGTTTTCTGGGGCCAGGAACCTGCCATCTCACAGCCTAACATTTAAAGAAGAAAGCAGTTCTTTTGAACAGCCTTAATATCCCTAGCAATGCCACAAGGCTTCGTTTTGTACAGAGGTTCTTTGTCTTCTGGGCATCAGGAAGAATGAGAAATACCGCAGGGATTTTGTACACTGAACAGCAGAGGTGGGAACAGCAAGGGCTTTCAATAGGAAAAGCAAGGATTTAAAAAGCAGCTAGGTGGGCTCAGGCTGACTTGTGCATTTCTCATCTCTGCTTCTCTCTGTTGCCATTTCTTTGTATAAGTATTTGTCTTAGTCTCTTGGCTGGTGTGTTGGGCAATTAGGATTGAGATCTCTAATCACAGCAACCCTCTCAGCTGTGTGTCAGGTAGTGCTTTCTTCAGGTGAGGGTTAAACTCGGTCTGTTTTAAAAATGAAATCAAAATGTGAAACTGCTGCTTAATGTTTTTCCTCTTCACTTCAAGCTCCTAGAGCCAGACTTGCTCCATTTCTTCACACAGCAGAGTCCACACTCACTGCTGGAGGAGCTGCTGTCTGCAGCTAACAGCACGTTTGCTCTGAAGCTTTCTCTTGTTACTCATAGGATCGTGCAATGGTTGGTAGGTCATAGAAAACTTTCTCTTCTCCAGAGTCCAGGGACAGCCTCAGATTTATTGTCCCTTGCTCCTGGCTTAATCCAAGATGGAATTGCAAGTGTGAAGGCAGGCTGTGTGCTGCAGCAGCCGCGGTGCTGCATGGAGGAGGCTTTGGCCATTTTGCAGGAAGGGGCCAGAGGAGAGCTCCACTGCTGCTGCTTTGGGTTTGCCTCAGTCCAGACTCAGATTTCAAAAACAAAGGACCGCATGTCTCAAAACCAGTTGGGAAGGAGGGGAGGAATTGCACTTCTCTCTGTCCACACAGTGTGTCACCCTTACTCCATGCCATTGTGCACTCATATAACGTTCCTATGGATCATAAATGGCTTTTAAAGGAACCAACTTATGGATTTACAGTGCATAAACTGGCACTGTGCAGGTGAGAGGGGGATTTTACTGGTGCAGGAGGATTAAACTAGCAGCTTCTTTTGAAGGAAGAGGCAGTCTTGGGTCACGAGCCATTGCGGTATCCTGCCAGCACCAATGGGTTGCTGGGGGTGTTGCAAGGCCACGAGCTGCCTCTTCCTTCCCAGCATTATCCCAGAGCACTAAGGAAAGCAGTTGTCCTTTCCTTCTGGATTCATAGCCAAACTTCCTATTTCCACCTGCCAAATGCTGCTTACTGGAGCCAACAGGCATGAGCACCCGCACTGACAGCAGAGCCTCCTTAGCAAGATTTGACTGTTGCTTTCGCATCAGCCAAAGGCAAAAAGACTTCTGAACTCTTATTTCTCCTGCAGCTCCCCATGACCTCATCCCATGTTTTCAGATCTCCTCAGCTCTCCTGCATCTCCTTCAGTCATAGCATTTTGTCTTCTTTCATCTGCTTTTGCAAGACCCTCACCTGCCTGTCCTACCCCATCAGCCTTTCTCATGGTGTTATTGGTAGTACCATACTTTCACCCTCCTTTGCCTGTTTGGACAGTTGTGCCACTAGTTCATGCCTAGCTACTGTGCGTGTCCCTGCACAGTGCCACCACTGCTCTGCACTCCTTGGGTTTCACCATGAGCATTGTGTTACTCTGGGTTTGATGTGGACTGCACCACCCTGCTCCAGGAAGTAGCAGGTTTGGCCTGGGGCACACTGGAGGAAATGTGCTTTTGGTAATGGTATCACTCCCACTTGCCTTGATGAAGTCGTGATGACAGTTCATGTGGAAAGAAGCGAGGTGCAGGATTCCTTTTCAAGGAGACATGCAATTCTTTGGTGCATCTGTGGGGGTTCAGCACATCCTTCTCTTCCCCAGCTAGGTGGGTCTGTTCTCCATTTCAGGGGGGGTTTGTTACTCTATTCGAGGTACACTGCAGTGGGCTCAGAAACCCCATCACTGTCAGTGGGACTATCTCCTGAGTAAGGAACTATTCAAAATGTATCAAAGTAGCAGAGTCTTGCAGATGGAAACTGATCCAGAGATGTAACAAAGAGCATTTCAGAAGGTACATTCTGCCCATTTTATGCACTGTATCAAAATTCAGTAGGCGTGAAACAACCAAGAAATCCAACACTGTTTTATAGAAATGGTTTAAAAACATATAAGCTGCATCTTCTGTTAGTGTACATTGGCAAAATCGATAGAGCTCTGCTGCTGTACACTGTCTGCCTTTCTGTGCTGTATCATTAAGTAACGAATGAGTTGTCTGCCATAGATTGTTGGAGTATGGTCACAAATTGTAGACTGAAATGATTAGCCTGTACTAAAGCATGTAGCAGTCTCCTAGAAGAGTCTTTCTTTTAGTCCCATGAACATCAAAATAATGCTGCAGCTTGATGGCTGAGTAATAGCATGCTTCAAATCCCTTCTCCTAGCCCCAGAAACCCGAGCTGAAGTTTAGATGTCACTTTGATGAGTAATGTCATGACATTCTTACAGCTCTGATATTAACTCAATTCTGTGTGATTTGACTGTTCTCTGTCCTCTTCCTTGAGTCAGAAAAGCAATGCACCTGAATGACAAGGAAGACATCCCAGGGTCAGCTGCTAATACTTGCTTTTTGCCATCCAGTTTGGCAGTAGCTTATTATAAGCACTGGCCTGGACAGCAATAGAGATTTTGCAATGGTTTGTAATGTTATGGTGATAAAGAATTATTTACTGCTTCAGTGTCATAGCAATGTTGATGTCAGTCCTCCACCCTCTCCAAACAAAAAGCAAGATAGGGAAAATGCTTGAGAAAAGGAGAAAAAGCATGGATCTCATTATAACAGCAAGTGCCCACTGAACACTTCCCTTCCCCTGGGTGAGTATCTTGGCTTCCTCCTTTCCATGGGCCACATCCCTCTGGAAACGATGGTAGTTGCTTAAACTGAACGGTCATGTTGTTCAGTTCCAATCCTAACCTCTCTTAATGCAGTTTAGCAGGTGGAGAGGAGGAGGAGAGCCAGCAGCACAGGAGAAGCCAGCTCCCTGTGTGCTCCAGCAGCCGACCCACACACCATAGCATGGGGCTGCTGCCATGGCTCCAAACCGTGCTGCTTGGAGCAGAAAGGCAGCAAATCTTTTCTGTGGCCTCCAACATCCCTTCTGCTTTTCTCAGAGAAGAGGGGCAGGTTTAAGACCTGTTGGATGCTTGCAGAGAGGCAGTGCGTATCTCAGGGTGCTGGTAAGAAATAAGACTCAGTTGGGAACAGCGTGAAGGAATAGGTGAGGGAGAAGCAGCTTCCTGTAATGTTCTTCATTTAGCACAAAAACATTTAAGAACATAAGACCACCTATAGTATTTTCATATCAGAGATTCATCTTCTCCATCATCCTGTGTGCTAGTGGCTCAAGTTAGAGGCATGTAAGAAGGCAGTAAGGAAGTAGTCTTTTCCAGGATTAGTTTCCAGCCTGCAACCATCTGGGCACATGCTGACTGAGAGGTGGTGCTTAATAACTCTTGGTGTCTTTGCTATGACCTTAATCACTCTCTTCTTGAGGACATGTATATGTTTAATATCCACAGCAAGGTTTTCCATAGCCTCTCTGCAAGGTGTGTGCAGAAGCATCTTCCCTTAGAAAGCCACCTGTGCATGACACCCCCAAATGAAGACCATAACCCCCTCATTCAGAAGCATCACCTCCCATAGCCACAGCCCTGCAGCAATTCATTCTCTGTTTCCTTTCCATCCTCACAAGTGACCTGTGCCACTTTCCCTCACATAGCAGTGGTTTTAGGGTCCCTCCAGGCTCAGCAGCTCAACCTGAGGTGCCTCAGAGGGGAGTTAATCATAAAGGTGTTTATTTCTTTCTCATTCTTTTTAAAAGTCTCAAGATGAGCATGTAAATCCCAGCCACAGACTGGGATGAGCCTGTAATCTTGATATGGAAATCACAGTGGATATCTGATAGTGCACTGAACTGCATTCAGTCTGATTTATCTGGACACAGCACTGTCACCAAGGACTATCTTGCCCTCCATTCTTGTATGATATGATAGTTAAAAGCAATGCTACAGATGATTTGATCATTTCTCTTTTCAGCTGCCTGTGGTCTATTGCCACGTGTTGTCTCTGATGTGACAGAGGCCCTGAGAGCCGTTATATGATAAACTCCAGGGAAAATGGGAAAGCTGCTTATTTTTCTTGGCATTAGAATGGTTGTTCTGGCCAAAGTGAGTCCAGTTTTGTGTGTGTTTATATCACGCTTCATTATTTGCATGGCTGGCCCTGGTATGGGCTTCAGGGGCTGGTGGTTTTGTAATTTGTACAACCCTTGGTCTGTGCCTTTGCTGTAGTTGTGGCAGTTTCCTTTTTTATTACCACTTCCTCCTGAGGGAGCAGTAATTCATGGTCAGAGGTTAACCTCATTTGCTGAAGCATCCAACTTCTGCGCCAGTACGTCTATAAAAATGGAGAGTGGGGACAAAGAGATGGGAAATAAATAAAAGAGATACTCTTCCAATGACATACACAGCCAGTCTTGTTGAGACACAAAACCAAAGGGATCTCTGTGATGGCTGGGATCAATATCACATCCAGTGTTCTGCCTTTATCAGTATATCCTAACAGTAGTTTGGAGGAAAAGAACAACTCCATTAAGTAAAAACTGTGGAGGCATCTGCCTGTAGTGGACTTTGCTCTCTAAGCCAATCTGCTTCCTGAGCCAAATGCCAGTTGGTGGGCACCTTACAGCACAACATTCCCACATCACTGCAGTTGTGTGCAGCCGTGGGTCCTCCCCTTGTGCACACAGCACTGCAAAGCTCTTGACTTGGATGACAGTTCGTGGTAATGAGTTCTGCAGATTAGCCAGGCACAAAGATGATCCTTCCCTTTGCATAGTGACAGCAAGTGGCTGCAACTCAACCTCTCACACTTGTTAAAGCTTTCTCTACCTACAGCTTTATAAGGAGCTGGGAAAATGTGTTGCATGACAGAAGCTTCTGTGAGGTTTCACAGCATCATGAGGGACAGGATAGGGTTTGTGTTACGAGACCTCGAGTATTCTTGGTTTATCTGGGCAGCTCACACTGGTGGGTGTGAGCTGAAGTTCAGGGGTTAGTGACGGTGGCAACCAGAGTGCATTTCCCTTCAATGCCAAGCTCTTGGAATGACATGGATGTGCCAGATGCTGATGCCAGACTTTGGGGTTTTCTTCAAGGTAAATTCCAGCCTTTGAATGTATGTCTGTGTCTGTATGTCTGTGTCTGTATGTCTGTGTCTGTATGTCTGTGTCGGACTGCGAGTGCAAAACCAGGAGGCAGTGTTGCTGATCAGGCAGTTACCCAAGTAATGACCGAGCTCAGTTGCTGGTTGTAGGGCAGGGTCTGTGGTTTGATTGATTGCTGGCAGGAATAGTTTTAGAGATCATTTGCATCTCACCCACCTCTGCTGTTGGAGCACACTGAGATCTGTGTTCTACTGTTCATCCAGCATTGTACTCTCAACTCATGTCTTTTCCCCAGTAGCCACCAAGAGCAGATAATCACCATCATTGTTGTTGGCTATTGCTTATCGATTAGCGGATCAGTTCCTGGAATTCGTGATGACTCAGATGCACTAAACTGAGCAGTAATAATCCATCTCCTTCACAGAACCCTGGGACTTGTGCTCCTCGCTGAACCTCCCTCCATTGCCCCGTGGGGTGGGGGTTGATAGGACGAGCTCACAGCCGTGGGTGAGCATCCTGTGTGTCTCAGACAGCCTCAAGCATCACCTCCCCTGGGTGTAGTGAAGCTACTTCTGATTCCTTGTAGAGTTCTGTCCTAATTTTGGCTCAGCATAGATGACTCTGTTAGCGCCTGTGGACAGAGCAGCTTATCAACCTTGAGCTCTGCCGTGTGTAAATCAGTCAATATGTTCCTAATTCACTCCCCAGAAATGGGGTGAATGTGATGAGGCAATAATTTTAGGTTGCAGGAGTCATATTCAGCTAAGATGAGTTGGCAGCTTCCCTCAGACTGGAAGAAAATATCCTAACTACAATAAAAAGCACTCTAAAGCCTGGCTTTAAATAAGTATTGGGCTTTGACACTAAGGGGAAGAAGCCAGATTTCCAGCTGCCAAAAGGATGCCCAGCTCCCGGGAATGTAATCTGAGATTCTTGGCTCACTTTGTCCTAACAAGTTAATAGTCCTTTAGGCTGAAAAAGCCCCAAAGTGTTGTCCATCAGAGCGATTTTGAACATAAGTTACAATTGTCCAGGGAACTCCTCTAAGTAGCTCCAGGGTTGACTGCTTGCTGCAGAGTCTGCAGATACCCTCATCCCAGCACCTTGGCTCTCCCCATCCTGCTCCAACCATGGCCCTGCCCTGTCTCAAACAGGCTAACCAGAACTTGTCATGGAGAGGTAACACCAGCCCATGAACCCCAGTCCTGTGCTAAATTCCCATGGAAAACAATGTTGATGTTACTCATCCCTGTGGTTATTTTTTGGCAGGTCCTGTTGGGTAAAGTGCTTGTGTTTCATGTTTACTGATGGGAACAGGATGGGAATCGCTGCTGCACTGAGTGATTCCAAATATATGCTGCATCCTTTCAGCAACAGATAAAGCAGCTCCCCTGGTTTGAACCAAGGGACTCAGCTCCACTTTCAGAGCACCCAAACTGCGTGATCCACAGGCTGCAGGATTCCCTGGTGGCAGGCAGAACATCCTGGAAAAAAACCCAAAGCCTAAACAAAACAGCCTCCTGTGAGCTAAATACAGGGATACACAGGAAAAGCTTTTAATCTTGGATAGACAGTCAGAATTGTCCTGCCTTCCTCTCCCAGAAAATAAAAAGAGAATCCTACAAACCATGTTTTACTAGGCAAGACATTGTCTGATAAATGTGAATGGGAGAGCGGAAGCGGGGGGAGAGGGAGCACCTCGTGAAAGGATGAAATCCTAGGCTTGGCTCTAGGACATGAATGCAAAATGCACCTCATGCTTATGGATATAGGCAAAGTTTCTCTAGGAAAAATGTCTATGAGCAGCATCAGCATTGCACGTAATTGTCTTCCCTCTGTTTTGGACAGTTGTTTTTGTGGGGATCAGTGATAACTGCTGGAAATCCCACCTCTGGCAGGAGAACAATGAACAGTGTTAAAAATGTAAATTCTACAGAACTAACAGCACCTAGAAATAGCTCTGTAGGGGTCAAAGGGTGAAGATTTGGGGCCCGTGTCCATATGGAAGATGTGCTCAGGCTACAGGTTATCTCTGGGGCATTTGGAAGAGGAGGTTTCATCCTTTTGCATCTCCATGCAGACCCCATGCTGAGCAGAGCTTGGCCTGCTCCAAGCCCTGAAGAGAGTTATCCAGGATCCCACTGCATTCAGTTGCATGTCCCAAATTTCTGTGTCATCCTCACACACCCAGGCTTGTCTTGAGCCTTTCTCTGACCACTTGGTTCAAGTCAGCTTCTGAAAGTATAAATCTGTTTATCCTGGATCCATCCCTGCTTAAGAAACAAGTAGGGGATTTAGTGAGGAGCGTGGTGATACTGTGCAGAGAGGGGAGCAGGGAGAAGGCAGATCCCAAATAAAAGCTGTTATCATCTTACAGAAGAAAAGGAGTGTACTAATGACAGGAGCCCAACTCCACATACTGGGAGAGACCCCCAGGAAAAGTCAGGGATGTTGTAGGACTATATGGCAGGACACATCCTAAACCTCCTGCCTTGCATGAGGGACCTTCTCAGCAGGACCCGACCTGGGGAGCTGCATCTCTGGGTCACTTGAGTTTCCCAAGCAGGTTGGTTCGTGCCACGTGCAGGATGTGGTACCAGAGTGGTCAGGAGTGGATACCAGGAGTAGAACTTTCCCCAGGTTGGCATTCCTCTGCATGCCGATGGTACGTGTTGGACTCTGACCTGTGTGTCAGAACTATAGCTCCCGTGTGCAATCACAGCAGAATCCCCACTGATGTCTGTAGGAACAAACTCCCTATCTTAGGATTGGCTTTTTCCCCCTGTGAAATGCTTCCAGAACAAGTCTGTGCATTCCATTTCTTTTCAGGGCTTGCAGTTAAATATCTGTGTGGCCTCTGATCCTGAATTTCAGGGTCTTTATTTGAGCACACACGATTTCATTTCATTCTCAAGTTAAAACCTGGCTCTTGGGGTTGTTTCTCTCAGCTTCTTGCAGTTACAAACTCCTACCAGCTCTTCCAAGGGTGTTTCATGCACACAAGGCAGTGATCTTGTGTCACACACAGACCCTGTTCTTAGTAGTACTCACACGTCCCTGAATTAATTTCTAGTGGCAACAGTAATGGCTCATTCTAAGATAAATGGAGGCAGATGGGGCTGAACCAGGAGAGCGTTAGGTACCCATGGCTGCGGTGCCTGCGTCATGGAGCAGCCAATGGCCCTGTAACGGAAACACATGTGAACTCCGCTCTGATGTCCAGAAGCTGAATTACATCCTCTGTGCCTTGAGACGTTCTCGTCACCACCCTTCCCTCTGAAGTATTAATAGCTTTATGGTGAAATAGTTTCACTTGTAACAGGAGGCGGAAGAAGAAAAAGTAGAACAAGGATTTGAGCCAGATCCTCACCTGACGCAGGCTTTGTAAAAGGAACCAAACCTACAAGTATCCCAGTGTGTGTGTGGCTGTTTGTCACTGGGGCAAAAGCTGTTCTTGTGGTGTTAAAACTTCTACAAGCAGAGAGACAAGCAACTGCTTTTGTCAGCTCAATTGCTGCTTCGTCCTAAATACGTGTAGTATGTCCAGGACAGTTCTGGCATCTGAATCTGGAGGCAGAGCATTAACCTTTATAAGCTTCAGGAGGGATTTAAGCTTTCTCTTGATTTCCTATTTTATCTCTTGTGATTTCATACTTTATCTCTTGTTATGTGTTACATAGCTGCATGGCAGGAACAATGCACTGTCCTTTTGTAATGCCTTTTATTTAATGACTTCAAAATGCTTTGAAACCATTGACATAGGATATAAGAACTGGGTCAGTTCTGCCTTCCTCATTTTAGAGATGAGGACAAACAGGTAGAGAGGTTAAATGATTTGCCCTGCAAAAAAGGAAATGTATGGATAGCACAGTTTGGAAGAGTACATAAAACTTTTGGCTCTGGTACCTCTGTGCTTACCACAGGAATGGATTTCCTCCTTCTGTGAAAATAACTTCCTCTGTGATCATTGACAGTGATGCTGCCAGTCACAGAGTTATAATTAAAGAGACCCAAAAGAAGATGGGCAGCCCAGAGCTGGGATTTCTCTCTCTACAACAAACTGAAAGGATGCTTGAGAGAATGAGGCCGGCTCATGTGTGTTCAGCTGATGGGTGAAGTAACCACACAAAGTGTCAGGGCCTCCCGAACCAGTGTTTACCTGCTCCCCCATGAGTGTGGGGCAGAACCGGAGCACAAAATCAAACTGCAGAGTATTTTCCCAATCCTTTGCTTCTAGGAGGCTGCAGAGCACCAGTGAATAAACCTGGAGCCAACAGCCTTAATAAGGATTTCTTCTCTCCATTTCTGTTTGCTTTCACTGCTAATCACACCCTCAGTGTGGAATTCACTGGGAAGCACACTGCCCTCGATGAGCTCTTTTATTCTATGGCCTCGTGATAATTTGTGGGTTTCTGGTAGTGACAGTTTCTGCAGAGCTGGGGTTGCACGAGAGTCTCACTTTTCATTTAATGCTAAATGAAGTTTCCAGCCATCACCGTTGCAGAGGGAAGTCTGGGTGACAGCCCATAGAATAGACAGCTTGAAATGTTTCATGTCAGGTCATCTACATCAGATCACCCTGCAGCAGAATCGACACAGATTGCAGCATGCTGGTTTATCACCTTGCAGAGATATTGCAGGCTTAGGAAGCAGAAGGTGTTGTGAAGCATTTTAAGTAGATCAGATTTATGCCCAATTTATGTGACAATACAGTGACAGCAGGTCAAATGGAACTGAACAGTGTTTCAGTGCAGGCTCAACAAAGTATCTCAGGAAGCTTAAAAAGACAAAACCAAATGCACGATGGTGCTACACCACCTTAGAATTACAAAAAGAATAATCTGCATTCATACCTGCTTCTTATCCAAGGGTGATACAGTCCCACACAAACTGTAATGCACTTTGCAACCCCTGTTTTCAGTTGCAGAGCACCTGAGGGTTTCCTGAGTGGAAAAGTTGCTTATAGAAACAAGTCCATGGCAGTTCCTTCAGTGACCTTCACCTTTGCCTGGAAATCTGCCTGTATTTACATCTAGTTGTGTCTGTATCACGTTTGCTTTTAATAATCAGGTTTTGAGTTATGAAGGAAAGTTTCTCAATCTTGTGATTCCTCTGGGATCATCTCGGTGCTACTGCAATCAGCATGAAGTGCTTTTGACTGCAGTAGAGAATGTGCCATATAGACCTTTGAGGAGAGTCCTCTAGCAGCTAAAGTGCTCTTAGACTAAGCAAATCCACCCCCAAATACAGTGATTTTGTTCGTGCAGTTTTCTTCCTTGCATGTATAAACACTGCCAAGGTGTGATGATGTGCTCTTGCCACGTGAGTTGAGTGAAGTGACTGATACATGAGCAGGGGCAGGTCTGGGACCCCAGAGTTTCACTAGATGGTAGCCCAGCTTCATCTTCTTGCCAGATGTGACCTACAGCCAAGGGATGTTAAACTGGTTCCTGACTTTGGTAGGAAACATCCATGTCCTTTGCTCTGTAGCATGTCACAAACCCCTCAACAGATCTGTCTCAGGGCTGCTGTCTGAATTTTAAACTATAGCCCTGATTTCATTATCCTGACAAGTTTTCCTTCCTTCTTGGTGGATCCTTGGAGAGGAAGGGAGAAGACGAGGTCTCCGAAGGCACGGCAGGATTTCCAGCAGGAAGGGCAGCATGTTCTTATCTAGGACACTTACTGGAAGGGGAAGGATGGGGAATGTTGATTCATCACTAACTCTTGTGGAACAAATACTTAAGAAATGGCTACATTTGCGTGTTGTTTATAAATAATAGTGGGTTTAAATGCCATGTCAAGGGTAGGGTTGTGCTGGGAATCACTGCTGTGAGCCTGGACAATTTGGCAACTTTGTGTGTGAAACCAGCACCTTATTACAGTTATCTACAGAAATAAAGAGGGTTTGGGAGTCCCTGGAGCCAGAGATGAGGGACCAAGGAGTTACTTAGAGAAAGAGACTGGAATATTCATGCTTTAACAGGGACCATGAGGTGTACAGGGGCCAGAAGAGCCAGCATGACTGGTGGAAAGCAACAACAGTCCCTTCTTATCCACTTGAAATATGGCAGGAGCTGATAACAACTGCAGGAATGGTCTTTTTAGACAGAAATTGATTTTCACAGTGGAGTGCATTGGCATTAGCGGAGCACACACAAACCCCAGTGTTTGCTTCCACCCCTCCAAATGGACAAAACATCAAGAATTTTGACAGTGAAGGACCTGACCCTCTGAAAAGTAATTTTCAGTGAACCTTCAGGTTCTCTTTTGCGGGCTGAAGGGCAAAAATAAGTGTTCTTCCCCTTGTGAGAGTTTGCTGCAGTCTACCTGCTGGCTTGGCCTGTGAGCACAGCCTGTCTGAGCGGGGCTGGGATGGATAACTTTGGCCAGCAGCTAGGGCTGAATGCTTTTATCCCTGTGTCCAATCTCTAAATGTCCCCTGTGCTATTCTGTAGCTTTATTTTGTGCCAGACAGAAAAGATAATGATTATTTAAGGGCAATAACAATGTTTATTTGAAACTATTGCATCTAAAAACAGCAGCAAAAAACAGATTATACTTTTATATTCCAATATGAACACTAATATTGTTGGATTAGCTCAGTATGTGTCAGCAGGACATAGCTCGTTGCATCTTCCCCTTTTCTTGTTATCAGCCACACCAGTGGTGGCAGAGGACACTTTGCCTTTGCTCCTCGAGGCAAGTCCTTATGCAGCATTGCTGTTGCTGATGGTCATGTCAAAAGCAACCAGATTTGAGGAACCAAGCAGGGCTTCTCAGGTGGTTTAGGATTCTGGGTATTGAGAGACTGAATGCCAAACAGCCATTCACTTTGGAGAATGGGGAATAACACAGAACCCAAAATGATGTATTTCCCTATTGACACATGCATCTGAGAGAGCCCTGAAATGTCAAAATCATGAAGATTGTCCCAAAAGCTTTTAAAATGATGGGAAGGATTAAAGCCAAGCTCCCTTTGATGCTTGAGCACCATGTTAGCAGTGGGTGGAGCCAGGCAGGGTGCAGGTGGGATGGAGGGGCTTTATGGGCTGGGACCAGTCATTGAATCACAGCACAATTTAGACTGGGAAGGAGCCTGAGATCACCTGGTTCAGCCACCACTTGGGCAAGGCCAGCTCCATCTGAAGTGCAATCTCTTCTCTTACAGGAAACTTGATGAGGCATCTTCCAGCAACTCGTGGGCTCTGTTTGGCTGCACATCACCTGAGCACTGTCTGTGAGGTAGGTTGGTTTGTTTAAAAGGTATTTTCTCCTTCCTTTCTGTAAACAAACAAGAAGTATTTACTGGTTCAAAATAAGTGGGGGGAGGAGCATGCAGAGGAGGGGGAAACCAGGAGCACAGAGAGCAGGAAATACTCTCCCCAGTTGTGGAGAGAAGAGAGAGCCACCAACACACAAGTTATTAACAGGGCTGAGGATGTGTTATTTTACTTGTAATAACCAATGAAACCAGCTAATAAAGGAAAATCATAAGGTAGTCAAGGAAACCCAAATCCTTTCTCTACTGTCCAGCTTCAGGAAAAATGAATTCTCTGATAGGATGCCATCATGGTAAAATTACATTTTAAAAGTATCTCTACCTGTGCTGCTAGTAATGCTAGATTATTAGTGATATGAGAACTGTTCCCATTTGCCTGGCAATTTCCATCACTGTGCCACCATTAACTAGTGCATCCTTGTCCGCCGCTGGGAAGGAACACCAGGGTCAGCCTTGCCTGAGTGAATTGTGTGCTTAAGGACCATGGTTTCACTGAACAGATGAGGAAATGAGGTGGGAGCATATGGCAGTGTCTGTGCTGCTTTTGGAAGGGGGGGACCTGAATCTGTGCTGAGGTTCAGCTCCTGTTTGAGAGAGGAGAGGTAGGGGTTGAAGCAGGACATGGGCCTTCTCCAGCTTTGGTGTCCCTCACTGCCCCTTTTCACAGCAGCAATACAGGGTCTGTCCCAGATGGACCTGGTGTTAGGTGCTGGGTACAGCTGGCTGAGAGCTGCCAGCAGAAAACTTCCCATCCCCTTGTGCACAGGCTGTGTGTGGGGATGAATTTAAGATCTTGCTCCTCTTTGGTTCACCAACCAACATTTTCACTGCTTCTTCATGGCTGGATAAAGTAGCCGTGCAGGGGTGCTCTGCTAGTCTGTGCATTACACTCACTTCTGGCTTGTTAGGACCCTTTAGGTGGCTGATGGACCCAAAATCGCCCCTGGATGGGCTCAGGAAGGCGAGTGAGGCAGTGTGGTCCCAAATGACACTGTGTGGGAACAGACATCAGGTCCCATTTAATGAGAAATATTTACATGTCCGGGACTGATAAAGCTTCATTGTGAAGCTGCCAGTTTCCTTCCACGGGCAGCGGGATGGCTCCGTTGTGGCTCTGAAGGAAACGGGGACGGGGTGGAGACTGGCCTGAGAAAGGCATGGAATACTTCACAGATGAACTCTGGAGAATCCGGAGGGAAGCAGGAGCAGGAGGGCGGGAAGGGCAGTGTGCTGCTCGCAGGCACCAGGCTGCAGCGTTGGCTGACACCATGGGGCATTTGGCACTCCAAGGGAAGGGTAAATGCAGAGATAACTGGGCAGGGATGTGGGTGTAGAGTGCTTAGCTCTGAAAGGCCAAGTTTCCTGTGGCCTTTAGCTCTCCTGCTATGCAGTTCTTGAGCTCTTAAATAGGAGCAGAAAGGTCATCACTGCCTTCCCCCTGACTTGAGACTGATGCTTTACTGCTTGGGGCTGCCCTAACCCAGCCTATGCCTGTGGTGAGCTGCTGGGCTCTGTCAGCACCATCTTCCAGAACACCACCTCCTCCCACAGAGCAGTCAGAAGGAGCTAAAGGACAGGGTGTGTTGCCCTTATCCCAGGAAATCCTGAGGGATACAGGAGTTGCAGGGTGGTCACGCTTCCACTGTTAATGCACTTGGGTAGAACCAGCAGCTTCCATGCAGTTTTGTGCTTTTTCATCACATTTATTAATGATTTTCTTCTGACTAAAGAATAGTATGACTTTCTACCCTGATGATGACAACAGTAATGTGGGAACTTGGAGGAAGATAACAATAATAAGTAATTATAAGTAATAATCAATTAGTCATGCTCAGGTCTTCAGATAAAGTACTTTTCATCCCAAGTGATTCCGTTGCACTTGCAGGTGTTGGCCAGGATTGCCCCCATTAATCTGCTGCAGAAGCTGGGGCTGTAGCAGAATTGATCACTTCCCTGTGCTTGTATTTTGGTCTTACAGAGATATCTTGTGCCCTGGAGGACACAGATCATTAGGAAACTGCTTTTAGCTTATCTTTCACCCCTTAGCATCTGCCCTGCTTTCTGCTGACTGATGTTGGTAATGGATAGTCCGTCATGTTGTCTCGAAAGACATGAGACAGCAGGATATGGTGCATGGGTAGCAGCTGCCAGACCCTGCATGATTTAAGCCTTTTGCGCCTCAGTTTTGCCACCTGGGTGGGTAGGAGACCATGAAGCACCCTGGTCCTGGAAGTGCTGTGTGGAAGCTGAGGTTTGCTAAGCTCCAAGTGAAACATGCTCACGCTCCAGCGGGATGCAGCACTCCGGGTGGAGCTGAGCAGCTGCAGCTGGTGAATGAATCCCAGCACCTTCCTGTGCCCGGTGGTTCCTGGAACCATCTGGTCCTGCCCTGCTCAAGAGCAGCAAATCAGACTAGAGAGAATTGTCTCTCTGAGTGAGTGATGTGAGGGTGGGGGCCTGTGCCCTCCATTCCATGGTAATGATCTCTCCTGAGGAGCAGAGAGGAGAGGGGGAAGAAAAGCTGCAGTGTACAAATGAGTTGCTGGAGGCAGGTCCCTGGCGTTCTACTTTGGTTAATTTTTCCAACTTAAATAAACAGATGTAAAAAATGAGATAAATATAGAAAGTGGTTTTTCTCCTTCTTTTTTAAACTTTAAATACTTCTAGCAGTAATCACGTCTGGCTTGATCATAAGCCATGTGGCACTGAAGGAATGACATAGAACTGATGCTCCTAGCAATTCCAGGTGGGCAGCTTACAGTGAGTGTTTAAATACTAATATTTTATAATGATTTTAGTGGGGAATACTTATACATATATATATACACACAGATAGAGAGACAGAGAGAGAGATCTACTACAGGACCACTAGTCCCACCAGCGGCACAAGCAGACACTGTGTTTTGCAGTGGGTCGTGGAAGCCTAAGCCTGACCTGGGAGCATTGGAGCCAGGTTGATATCAATTAATGTAGGAGCAACAGTTTCCCATTCTTCAATAAACTGGGGTGTTGTTCATCAGTGTGACATCCCATACAGACACTCAGCCTGCATCTGGTTTGGGTACCACTCCTTTGGCACATACGCTCTGAAGATAAATATGTTCTGATGGTATCCAGGGACACTGGCAAAAAAGAGAAACCATTTTTTCTCTGCACTCAATGGTTTTTCAGGGGTGAAACGTTTCAGATGCTGGTGCTTGATTGAAAAAATATCAAGTAAACCAGACGCTGAGAAACTTTAGGACTGATTTCTGACAGCAGTTACATGAGGCTTAGCGGGATGAACTTTCAGTGTTCCCATAAGATAAAGTAGACTAGAAAATTGATGTGATAAAAAAAGAGATTGGTGGAATAGACATTTTTGATGTGCCACCCTGAAATACACTGTATTTCATTAAATTATTCATTCAGGTGAAGGAATAACATTTAAGCACAATAAGATCAGGAATTTAAAAAGACTTCAAGAGAGCTTCATTTCTCGGAGAGCACATTCAGGGACATTCTGACCTTTAATTTCTTAGCAAAATGTAAAATGAAGCTAGAAAATGGAACACAACATTTACTTCAAACTTGGATCCAGTTTTGCATTGGTTCAAACAATGCAGTCAGAGGTGAGAGAATAATTTGCTCAGTGACTTTGCCTCTTTATTTCTGCTTACAAATGCCTTGTGAACAGCTCGCAGTTTTCTCCGGTACCCCCATTCTTTCCTGGGAGGCACTAGTTATTCATCAGATAAGTTTTATGAGTAATTCTTAGTCTTGCCTTGCTCAGTTCTATATTTAGATTTTCTGCTGTGGTGGCTAATATTGAGAGGAGGCTTAGGTCACCCATTACTATTTCTATTCTCTGACCAAGAGCAAATACGCACAGTTTGGAGCCCCAGACTTAACTTCAGATGTCCTCTAATTTCTGTTAATATTCTTGTCCTCTTCAGCACTGGTCAGATATGAATTGAAAAGGAAAATGTACAGATATGAATTGACCTCAGCACCATTTTGAGCTGCTGTGGCAGATATTTGATGTGCTGCTTTCTCGCTTCTAATTTTAAAACCACCAAATACAAAAATCTGAAGCATCATTCAGTAGAAGTGGTTGGAAACTGCCTCTCAACCTAAGACTTTTCTTTGCCATTGCCCTCTCTAGAGAGCAAACTTAGATAACCAGCCTAGATGGAAAACCTCATTTTTAGATATCCAAATCTACATGAAACAGATCCTGTTTGAAGTAAATAATACCCCAAAAATCTCAGACAGCTTTGAAGAAACAGCTTCCTATCAGAGAAGGAGTTGTAGCAGACAGATTTCAATCACTGGTATGTATTTCTGTATAGCTGCAAATGCATGCTAACCCTCTGTGTTTTCTGCTTAGGAGATTTGCTACAGATCCTCCTCTCAGCATGGGTCAGACTGAGAGGCACAAATATCCCTTTATATTCTGATGAACCCGAATCAGACCCTCAGTGCATCATTGCCTTTCTGTGGGCTACTAAAGAGTACCACTGCTGTATCTCCAGGCTCTACCCCTCACAGTTTAAAGCCATTTTCTGCTAGAAACTATTAGAGGGTGAATGATGCATCATTTGAAATGGAGACATTACTGCTCAGGAGGTTTTCTGATATTACTCAGGGCTCCATGTGGAATGCCAGATCCATTCACATCGCTAGTTGCTGCACTGGAAATGTCAGGTGCTGCACACCCTTGCTGTGTGTCTCCCCAGGGGTTTCTCTGGATATACACTTTCTGTTACCCAATTTAGATGCTGAACATTGAAGTCTTAAGTGTTTGATTCAAAATTCAGCAAATAACAAGCACTCAGGGTACAGATCTACATTGCATTAAAAGAGAAAATCTCTCTTGAGCTGTGAAAAAGAGTGTTCTACAATTTCACCTTGAATTATTCCTTGAAGCTAGTTCTTAGAGCCAGGCTGTGACTGTGGTACCTGCCTAAGCAAGAAGGACCAAGGTCTGTTCTGCTTCTGCTCCATTGTGGGCTGCCCCGTGTCACTTTACTTGGGGGGGTTCAGAAACCCAGACACACAAACACCACAGAGGAGGTGCCAGTGGACACTGGCTTGAGGCTTGGAGGTCCGTAAGAGGAATCATGGCTGTCCTGAGGGCTTTCCTTCTGAGCCTTGTTTCCTCACCTCCAGAACAGGGCTGTGTGGTTGACCCTGCCTTGGGAGGGTGTAGTGAGGTGCTGTGCACTGAAGCAGTGAGGCATTTGCTATGCAGTGACTGGGTGAGCAGTGGAGTGCAGACAAATCTGTGCTGGGTTTAATCCAGCTAGCTCCAGGGTTGGCACTCGGTTCTCTGCTGCAACACGGCAGGATGGTATAGTAATGGTGTAACTCCTGCAGGAATGACTTTCATGACCTATGGCTATTTTTCCTGCAAGCTGGTTGTGAGCAGGCACCTTTGTTAACTGTCCTTGGCAGCTGGGTGATTTACTAAGGCCCAGGTTCCTCCTACCTAAGCGTGGATATCTAAGTGAGGCACCTGAGAGGGATGTGCACCTGCAGGGGGATTCGGACATATGATGGACTAAGGTTGTTTGCTGGTATCCATCTCTTCACTGGCAGCGTGGTGCCGGAGGGCACCTACATTCATTATTTAGGTGACTGCTTTAGGAGCTTGCAGCATTTATTTTCATCTGGCTCCTGCCAGATTTTTCTGCACAACTTAAAAGAGTTGAGTCTCATGGCTCCTGTGTGCTAAGGTCCTGCATGTGATCAGAATCCCAGTGCAGGCTGTTTCCAGCTCAGTGGGGAGCTGTACATCTACACTGTGCTTACTGGCACGCTGTTAGTCTTTCCTTGTGTTTTGGCCTCTTTCATGTTGTTTCCTCTCGTGGACCGAGTTGGAGATTTATGCACGAACTGTGTAAAAATGGCTGTGCTGTTCAGTGGCTGTGTCAGGAAAGCTGTGCAGATGATACTGCAAAACAGTGGGTTTAGCTTGATGGACTGCCTGGCTCCTCGTTTGCCATTGGGTTTTAAGTTGTGCGCTGTTTCCAAGGAAGTTTATTGACTTCCTAGTATGAAATAGTCATGGAAATGGGAACAAACATCAGAGCAAATACCACAAAATCTGTTAGGAATCAGTAGGTTGAACTGCTCTGGACAATGTACTTCTATCTATCATGTTTATATGCTGGAAACTTGCAGAACGCACCATGGTTGTATGTTTATTGTACTAAGAAATCTTCTTTAGTAAAGATGGGGTGAGGTGAGTTCAAAACCAAAGTAACAGCTCTTAGATTAATGGATGGATTTAAAGGTTGAATAGGAAAATAAGTGCTCATGACTCACTAGCCAGGCCTGCTGTTCGAGAGTATGTCTAAATCCAAGATGTGCAAGCTCAAGAATCCTGATAACCAGATCTGACCTCTGACCCACGCTGTTACATGCAGGAACATAAGGATCCCCATGGTGATCTCATGAATGCTCATCTCAGCAGGAGAGCTGAGCCCTGCTGCTGCTTTCAGGTGCTTCTGCCCGATTCAGATTCAAATCCAGGGCTTGGTCCATCTTTTTGGACCAAGCTCTGGTCTGTTCTTTTAGAAAAGAACAGTTGATGATATAAAACTGCAATGACACAGAACGTGGTGCTGTTTGTCAGTGGTGGATCAGGGCAGAGGCCAAAGAGAAGAAAGCAGTTGGCTTTGCCATGTCTTTCATTAAAGAGCGGAGTCAGGAGAGGTGCTGTCGAAATGAGAAAGCTGTGATGTTCTGGAGGAAGGGGAATTGCAGCTAGCAGCCCTAACCCGAAATGCCCATTACCATACCACTGTAACCATAGCTACCCCTCTTTGAAAAGAAGTGCAGTGAGATGTGTAAAACCATCTTGATTAATGACAAAGCGAATGACTCTCATACCCATTTGGAGCAAAACAAACCATCCTTTAACATAGCTTTCAGTACAGCTTTGTTCCTGAGAAAATGGACGGGGGAAGGTGAGGGCATGATGAAAATGAAAAGACCTGCCATGACTCTGAGTTAATGCATGTAAGAGGAACATGTTCTAGGAAAACATGGCCAGTAGTAAAAGAAATTCAATCTGTTGCTTTACTAAATCTCCTGCTGAGTGGATTATGTATGAACTCATGCAGGCAGCATGTGACCAGAGGTCTCTGTTCTGAGATGACATTGCATGGTGGCAGGTCACTGAGGTGTTCCTGGAACAATGCAGTATGAGCACTTTAAATCAACCCATTTCTGCTCATCATTAAACCACTGTGATCAGAAACAACCTCGTTGACCGCAGTGTCATGGTTGCTCTTCACCTCAGAGGAGTCAAGGGGAGCACAGCTTTTATTCCTGCAAAATGACCAACAGGAATAAAAACTCAGAAAACTCCTTTGAGCTGGCAATGGTTTAAGATTTTTGGATCGGAATTAAGGAATTCTTCCCAAATTTGGCCAAAAGACAGCAAAGTGGGTGGATACCAGTCACTTTGGGAAAGAAAAAAAGCAAAATTCATCTGTTTACCAGCCTATGAGTGAGTCTAAAAAATCCCCATGTCCTGTCCTGGAAAACAGAGTGTAATGAATTCCCAAGGCAACAGGCAAGATGTGCTTATAGAAGACAGGTATTGCAATAAGATAAGTAAACCATTGTCAACTGCAAATAGATGTGGGTAGAGCAAAAAGGATTAGGTAGAAAGAAGGGGTTTTATGAGGAGCACAATTAAGTATTTATCTTTTGTGCTGTGTCCTTAGGGAACTCGAGGGCAAACTGACCTTAATGTGTTTCAGAGGATGTGTGTAAAGGAACTTTTTCCCCTCACTGCTTTTGAGTCCTATACATGCATTTACTACAGGAGATTGGTTGTTTCAGTGGCTGATTGCATGTTTCAGAGGATGTGTGTAAAGAAACTTTTTCCCCTCACTGTTTTTGAGTCCTATACATGCATTTGCTACAGGAGATTGGTTGTTTCAGTGGCTGATTTGTATAATCTAGCTGTTCGGTAGGTAACCAGGGATGAAGAAAATGGTTAACAGTGCTTGCTGTTTTAACAGAGAGGGGAGATTCATGCTGTGCGTTGGGGTGCTGAGGTCTGTAACAGCATTTGGTGTTTAATGCAGTATTGTCCACCCCAAGCTTTCCCAGAGCAGCTCTTTCACTGCTTATTATATTGGCTTAAAGAAGAAAGTGAGATCTTCAGGAGAGGATGGTCCCTTGGTCCTGGGGGTCACCACTGCTGCAAACAGCAGGTAATGCCCAGGGAGGGCTTAAGCAGACTGAGCTACATGTTAATGGACCTACCAAAGGGATTGCCCTTTGTAGGCGTTGCCTTCTGGTCTTATACAACTTCATGCATTATCTCTTCATGCTTTGGCCCTCAAATTCCCTTGTCCCCAGGGCCAGCCTGCGGTGCTAACCCCTACTAGGTACCAGGAGACCAGGCAGCTTGTGAACCTCTCGGCCTTCTTTCTGTTTTCAGACATCAGTGCAGCTTGCCTCAGATGCTGAGCAGGACCAGTCTTCAGGCAGGGCTGAACGTTTCAGTAGAGGTCAAAACACCACCTTTTTTGTTCTCTATTTTTTCCCCTTTCCTTTTCCTCCCTGTGGAAGCAATTGAATCTGGGCTATGGCAGAGAATCTGGGCATGGTTGAAAACCAATCTGGACCACCAAAGTGAATCCCTGTGCAGTTTGTCCCCTTTCTTTTGTTTCTATTACGTGCCACTTATTTTCTCTGGTCGATGCTTTGTCATTTTTTATATTTTCTCAGTACTTAACAGTGAAAAAATGGTAGTTTTATTTTTCAGGGAGTTATGATAGAAAATACTTTTGTGTCCATGTTGTTTGCTGTCTGATGCCTGACGTGCACGATGAGTAATTGAGGAAATTCTTCTGCACCAATGGCAGTAAATCCTGGTGTCCATTTTCTTCCACAGAAAATGATTTCTGTGCTTGTTCCAGAAACTAAAATGACTCTTTTTCTTTGGAAGGAATTATCTTCAATTGTTGATATATTTCACCCACTGTTGTTCTCAGGATCACAGTCAAGGACAGGATGTGATTATTTTTTTTTTTAAACAATTTAAAAATACAGAATCAATTGGGTTCAACCTGCCATAAAAATTGTGTGACCTGTTCTGCAGCACATTTAATCACAGATGAGATGGCTTGGGGAAGCTAAACAGCCTTCAGCAAACTTAGTTCATTTGCAGCCAGTCACAATCCTTCTCCCAGTTATTCCCATTTACTTTGGCTCGTAAGTGCTGCAGCAGCAAATATGGGCTCAGGATGTGAAGCCTCTATCCCAGCTGCAGTGCTCAGGGGCATCCTTTCCTTTTTATATCTATCCCAGACCCACGGCTGAGACCTGCCTCTAGTGCACAGGCCACCATGGATGCTGGATGGGGCAGGTTGCTTATCTGCTCTGTCAGTGGCCTGGCTATGGGGGTTTCATCACTCGTGGTCCCTGTGTCTTGAGATACTCGCTTAAAACACCTCTGAAGGACAGTGATGCAGCACTTCCATCTCTCTCTGATGGCTCCCACAAATGGGAGTCCAAGCAGAGGAGCTGCTTGGAAACACTCCAGACTTGTTGGTATAATCGATAGGGCAGAGACAGAGGAAACAGGAGAATACATGGCAAGCACATTTTGAAACAGCAAGAGACCGAGTTTCTAATAGCCTTACTAGATAACAGAGTGTCAGGTTGGAAGGGACCTCTAAAGCATGTCTCATCTATCCTGCTGTTCAAAGCAGGACCTACTGTAGCCATAGATGGGATTGCTCGGACACGTGAAGCCTTTGTGTGTCTTAGTCTCTACTGCGTTTTACTATTTCATGTGGATGCAAGCTGGTGGGAAGTTGGACTGTGGGTGGACATGCTGAAGTTGTCTTGGCATTTTTTACTTTCCTAAGTGCTGCTTTGACTTGGATCCTTTGAGGAAATGCTTCTTGCAGACAGATGTGCTAAAATGAGAAAATTAAAGCATCTGCTACTGTTGTGGCTGGTGTTAATCTGCAGTTTCTATACTGTGCCTTTGACTACTTACTGTGGTCAATAAAAATACAGGATTGTTGTATTTTGGTTCAACTTCTTCCTGTTCATGTTCTCCATCTGACTCCCTCAATGGCTCCTGCAAAGTCTGAGACCACAAGCTTTTCCTGCTGCCTTCAGGGACAGCTCCTCTGGTTTTAGTGCTGCCACCAAAAGTACATTCATTGTTAGTGAAATCTGATGTGCTGCAATGCTCTTGTGGAAGAAAGTTTAGCAGCATCTCTAAATCTGCCCAGCCACCATAAGGAGAATTCTCTGCACAGCAGCTCTTAAGATTAAAGACCTGAGAATTCCCATGAGGGGGGGTCTTTGGTTTGCTGAGGGATGGGTGTTGGGTGAACAAGAGTGAACTTTACAGCAGGGACTGAGGGGTGTCTATAGCTCTTCACTGAGGTGCCTGTCCTGGGTGCAGCCATACACTGCCCACCTCTGCATGGCTTGATCTCACCAATGTCTGTACAAGCCACTTGGTGCTCCACAGCAGGGCTGTTCCTGAAGAGGATCCCGCGAGCTAAACCCATCGGAGAGCAGAGTGAGAGCAGCTCACTGGAGCTGAGAGCCACATGGTCTAAATGTTAAGGGAATGTCGCAGGAGATGCTTAACAGATGCAAAAGGTCACCACTGCCCAAGCTTTCAGTAAAACAAAGGCCAACTATTTTTATCTTGAAGTGGGAAGCCTAAAGCCATGAGCTGGCCTGATTGCAGAAGGCCTGTACTCCTGTGATAATCAGAGCTGTATGCATAATGTGAGCCCATCACTGCTGCAAGCTGCGTCCAAAATCTGTTCTGACCTCTGCTAATGCCACGAGTTGCAGATGGGGCCTGACCTCATGAGGTCCTGCAAGCACTGCACTGAAAATCCAGTCCTGTCTTGGAGAGTTACTGTAAGAGGCGGTGAGTTCATGAACCAGAGGTGGATGTTAACAGACACACATACATAATTTGCTTTCTTTAGTCGTGTCCCCATCTTCAGCTCTCTACTACAGATGAGTGAAAAGGCAAGAGAGTGATTGCCCGGCCAATGGGACGGATGCAGGGATCTTGTGTTTATGGAGAGTCCAGGGCTACGTAGATGTGTCCTTACAGGGCATAAGGCTTTGACTCCAAGGCTATTTTCAAAAATAAATATACATAATTTCTCTTTAAGGCAGATGTTAGTGTACCTGCTGGCAGGAGTATAAGCACTGGCAGGAGAAGGTCTGCACCTCTGTTTTGTGTGGCTTTCTTCACCCTGGTGTTAGAGCCAAGAGAAGCCAAGTTCTGGTCCCAAATCATTTCCTAACATTTCTCAGTGCTGCTGTAGAAATTGGGACTGCAGGTGTAAGTCTGTTTTCATACTCATTTCTCGTATGCAATAAAAGCTACTGTGATTTCTTGGTGAACTTTATGAACCCAGCAGGATCTGAACATCATCTTGGATGTTGCACCACACTTCCTGAAAGCTCAGCTTGTCATCTCTGGTGTGAGTGACAAAGCTGTGTCATGAAGATAAAAATGCAAGTTTGGGCCAGCCTTATAAAGGATTTGCAGCAGGGCTTTTCTCAAATTTATGGAGGACATATGGAATAGTCTCCTGATTTCATAGCAGTCTGGCAGTGCAGGCCTAGTGCTCAGCGAGGCACTTTGCCTTGCAGTGATAGGCACGAGCGCTCCTCTGTTCCATGCAATTACAAAACTGGATCACTTTCTGATTATGGCACTCTGGGAGATCTGGGGAATGGGGAGGCTTTTTCCTTAAGAATAAGCTTGGAAAGCTTTTAAGCAGAGGAGCCATTTGTTTCATTGACAGTTGCTAAGAGCTGGGGACAAAGCGTTGCGCTGATCCTGGAGCGCTCAGAGCATCCTTGCGCTTGGATTGACAGCTTGCAAACGAAGCTGATCTGTGCCGTGGGGAGGCTGCCAAGTGCACCATGAGGTCACTGCCTGCAGCAGTGATGCAGGCGAGACTGGAGAGGTTTTGTATCCTAATTAATAAATGCAGTGCAGCCTGGGCCTCCTCTTGGCTGCCTTTCCAGCAGCTCTGGTAGGAAGCAGTCATCAGTCTGACAGAGTGCTGCAGCGTGTTGTCATCAGAGCAAATGGTGCCAGTTACCCAAATAGATGACCACAGGGTTAGAATCAGCTCAGCTTCCCAGTCAAACTTTGTATTCCAAGGGGAAGCTCAGCTAGTACCGTGATGGGTGGCTGTTTTCAACTGAGCACAGTCAGGGAACACACATGGCTCCTGCTGGTTCTAGATGTTACAATACCATCAGCCCATTCCCTTTTTGCAAGCAGCACGAAGTGGTTTTCCATAGTACTGTGAGAGCCTTGAAGCTGTGCTTGGTACCTGGTGTTTGTCATCCCTTTGGGTCTGATGCCTCCAGCATAGTCCTCTCTGTAGTACTCTGTATTACTGCCACATGCTTTTGAGGAAGCTGCCATGTCCCCTGGTTGTGGCAGTGGAGTTACAAGAGGGATGGGGCCCTTGCTTTTTCCACCAAGCCCCCAAGAAATGACAGATCAAGTACTTCCTTCTCCAGGTTTGCCAGGACCAGACCTATACATGGGTACAGCCTCGTGTGGAGCCTTTCCTGTGTTTCTCCCTGCCCATCGTACAGCACCACCCAAGGTGTTTGTACCTAACAACCTCCCTCTGCTCTTTGGGAGAGCAGCCTCCAAACCAAACCCAAGTTGCATTTCCACAGTGTCCTGCAGTGCTCCCTCGCTGGGCACTTGCCAGGGTTTGCCACTACAATTAGTAACAGTTAAGAGCAGAGCAGAGCAGAGCAGCAGGGGGATAAATGCCTGTCTCAGTTAGTTTCAAAGCTGTTGCACATTGCATGCTCCAAATCACAGGAGGGAGCTGATGCCACCAGTGAGGAGCCATGGTTAAAAAAGCCCTGGCTGCTTCCTGGAGAACTGAAGTACTAATTAAGGCCATGGACAGTCAGCTAATTCAGACCTTAATGAGCCCTAAGGGACTGAGACAACAAAAGCTCAGATGGGTACTCCACTGAGCAGCCTTGGAGCAGGGCTGGTTTACTAATAAGAGCCTTGACAATAGATGGAGCATCCTACGTGCAACTGGGAGGAAGCTGTGGAACAGGAGCCTGTGGAACCAGGTCCAGCCTTCTCTCATGGCAGGTTTCACCTGGTAAAAAGCCAGATGCACATCAGCAAGATTTGAGGGCTCTGTAGTGACAGCCCAGAGAGCTGCCAAATTGGGTTGCTTTGGGTTGCAGAGAGAAATGAAACCTGTCCAAAGGGGAGACCAAAGTCTTCCTCTTGCTTTGAGGACTTCAGAGTGGATCTTAAATTTCTTCTCTGGGTGGTTACTCTTTGGTTTTATTTTGACAGAAAGCCACAGTGCCTTTCCTAGCCTTCATTTGCTGGGAAAGCATCTTTCGTACAGGCATAGCAAGGACCTCTGTGTGCACAAGCAGGCCTGTGATCTGCCCTTGTCCCCTTATCACCCATGTGCAGACATGGCTAACATCTAGCAGAGGACACTTCCATGCCTTTAGGACATAAACCAGATATAAAGTAGGGTATAAAGCAAAAAAGAAAACCAAACCCCCCTCACAGCTGCCTTTGCAGCCTGCTCCCAGAGAGCCCTGTGTGCTCTTGTATCATCTTCTCTTGGCTCTATCCAACGCACTGTGGACCCTTTGTGGTCATGTATGTGGCCCTTTCCAGCAGCACCTTCCTCTCTTGGATTTGCTCTTCTGAAGCATAGCTAAATGAGTTCGAACACAAACAAGGAGATTTCTTTTTAGGGGTAGCCTGCCAAAAATTCCCAGTGTCTCCCTACTGGATGTGGGGCCCCAAGCCCTGACAGAGGTGTTGGCTGCTGTCCTGCTCCACTGTACCTGCATGTGCACAAGCATTCCTACC
>NW_009940723.1:34824-43029 GCF_000696875.1 Nestor notabilis
CGTGTAGTCCTGCTGGGCAGTGAAGGGCAGGATCTGGCCTTTCCTCACAGGTTTCCATGAGAGCTTGTGCCTGTCTGGCTGCAGCAGCAATTACCTGCATTCAGCCTGTGGGGAAGTTAGGGGTAATTGACACAATTTTGCCTTCAGAGCTCTTTTTTAGTGAATTAAATTTAAATTTGATTAGGTATTTCTCACATTTTTATACGTTTTCTCCTTGCTAAGCTAAAAAGCTAATGAGGGAGCAGATAAGCATGACCTTAAGGTAGCTTTCAAAGAGGATAACGGAGAGGAGGAAACCTCTGCACATATAATGGGTCCTCCCCACCAAAGGAGCATCTATGTTCCTCTCCCTCCCCAGTGGCCCTGTTTTATATACCTGTATTACATGATACGTATGTGGGAATCCTCCTGGGGCTGTTGCAATTCTTTCTGTAAAAATAAATGGCCTTTTTTGCAGACAGCATCAAACCTGATCCTGCTGAGAGCTTGGGAACCCCTTTCCTGATGTGTAGCACTTGCTCCCTGGTCGCTGTGGTGCTGAGTCCGTTCCATTCATCACTAACCCTTTCAAAGTGCTCATGTCATTTTACTGTTTACTACACATGTCAGAGTAGGCCTGTGCTAAACCTTTGAGTATCCAGCCCCTTCTAGAGAGCAGTTGGGTGTTCGCTCACCTGGAAAGGTCAATCTGGGCAATGGTAAGAAAGGTTTATCTTGTTTCCCTGCTCAGCTGAAGGATGGTGCCTTGCTCCTTGTTTACACATCTCAGGAATAGCTCCTTGCTTTGTCAGTCCGGATCACACCCTTCCTCTCATTGCTGAAGTGTGCTTCCTGAGAAAGTACAACCTGTCTCCTCCATCTGCCGCAGGGACCAAAATAGCCGGGGGGGAGCTCTCTGCTCCGGCCCCCCGCCCCGGGCTCCGCGCTTCCCGAGTGCTCCGGCAGCGCTGCCGGGGGGAAGAACCTGCTGGGATGCGGTTGTACAGGGCTGGGCTTGCTGTGCTACATGTGCTGTGCTCCATCCTGCGTGGAGGCACCCTGGCAGCTTCAAAAGCTGGTGCTCACTGGGTGCAGGAGCCCAGAGCGCTCAGTGGGGTCCCGCTGTGACCACAGGCCGTCAGTGAGTTCTTCCATCTGTACAACACCTTCCTACCTTTATCAGCCTCACTGCATGGTATCTTCATTGTGTTGTATTTTGCTATTTATAGCTAAGTGTGTAGCTGTGTTCTGTCTTTTACATCATGTCACTATTAGCAGCTTGCACTCCTTATATATCCCAGCCAGGCAAATGTGTTGTCTGCTGCTACCCTCTGCTCTGCTTGTGTCCTCCTCCTGTGGACAGTGCGTGTCTCTCCCACCTCCATCCAACCTCTAGTATCTACTGCACAGGCAGGTTCTTTCTGATTCCCTGGCTGTTTGTACTACTGCGAGTAGAAATGGCTGCAGTATGGTCAGGAAAAAAGTGCTCAGTTTTGGCCTTCTGAACATGCTACCACAAAATAATGGGATTTGTTGTAAATTGTGACCTTTTAATCATTATTTCTGGCGTGATATCCTGAAGTTGTTTTGCTGATATTCTTGATATATGAACCTTTGAAATTTCATTTTGTAATCTAAGATCCTAAGAAGAACATAAAATACAACAAGGTTGGTGGAGTGGGGGGACCTGCAAGACAAATGCAGGTGTTTTCTGTGTCATGTATCATCTCTGTCTCATTTGCAGAGCTTTTACTTTAGGAACCATTTTTAGCCCAGATGTGGGCTCACTAACCTAATGTGGGGGTGTTTGGTCTTGTTATTGTGAGTGAAACCTGCTGGGTCATGTAGATTTGTCAATCAAAATTCCCCAGTGACAGCTCTTCTGAGTCACCATCCTCTGGGAAGTAGCCATTGGAAGTCTTTTCTTCCCCGTTCCCAGTTTCCAAAGCATTTAAAAGAACTCTAATAGAAACTGGAAGACTCTATCAAAGATGAAGAAATTAAATACCACTGAAATCACTCTCACCCCCTTTGTTCCCTCCCCTCAGTCACCCACACATCTCTCTGCTATTCCTCCTGCCTCTCCCATATCAGCTCCTCTGAGTTTAGCATTCAGCAAAAATAGGATGGAGAAGGGAATTCATACACTTATGCCTCTGGATACTCTGACTCTTGACTCTGGGATGGACAAAGGTATTGTGTTACTGCTCTGAGAGTTGTGTGCTTGTTCTGGAGGTCTCTGCAGCTGCTTGGCCATTGGCTCTTGGAAGTATCCTAATGCCTTACAGAGACTGATACTTCTATCTGTATGGTAGATATGATGTATGTGTCCACTGCAATGAAAATACTGTGTGGTGAAATCCCTCTGGATTCTCTCTATCTTAATTCCAGCTGAAATACAACATTTGTGTGTGAGTTTGATCAGGGTACTTATGTGGAAACAACTCTCTTCTATGCATTGAAATAGGTTTTATCTGTTTATTTAAATTCCCAAACAGGAGGAGACGATCCCAACCCCCAAAACCCCAAACCCACACGTCTGTAAGAATCATGAAGCAATAACCTTCTGTTTAAGTGTGGTTTCCTGGCACCTCTGCTCCCCCCTGGCAGTGCAATACTTGGAGGGAGGCTGTAGAATCAAATGGAAAGTGAAGGAAATACGATTCACCAGATATTTTGCAGCCTTGTTAGAAAACTGAGTAGGTGAAAGAGCTGGGTTTGGATTAGGAATTCCTCATCCCTCCCTGTGCTTACCTCCCTTCTCCCTTTTCACCTCTGACTTACTCAATGCAGGGTTCATTACTTTGATAATGATACGTCAGGTGGACACCAGACACGTACTTTGCCTCTTCTCCCAAGTCAATCCTCCTCCTTCCTTCCTGCTCCTCAGCTGCTTTCCTCAGAACATCGTTGATCCTAATTTTGGACAATAACAGGGCCCAGGAGGGCACTGGGATATTGGTTCCCATCTGAAACCCCTTTTCCCTGGATTTGGCCAAGTGTCTTATACGTGTGGTGTATGAAATACCACTGTTTGATGGCCATTTCCTGGGACAACAACAGAAGATGAATAATTCACAAAGCTCACAGTGATAACAAACTGATTCAACTGTTTGGCATTAGCAAGGAGAAGCAATGAGAAATAGTAACACTCTTTAATTCATTAATGTGTTAATTCGTGTTTGCAGCCACTTCAAGCAGTCTCTTTTCTCTGCTTTTTATGAACTGCAAGTACAAGGCATAAACATGAAAGACAAGGCTGCCACTTGCACAAGGAAATGAAAATAGTGATACAGAAACATTGCCTGAAAGCAAAACCCAAATTCTTTCCTGTTCTGCTGAACTTGGTCTGCATCAGAAAGACAAACTTTCTGCATTTCCAGGACTCGGAGAAGAAGAAAAGGGCAATCTCTTTCCCCATTAACAGCAAGCACCTGAGGGGCAATGGAATAACAGGGAGCAGCCCAACTTGCAGAATGTATTTTTCTGTCAAAAGCCTCTCCTCAATCTATTGTCATCGATGAATGTTAGTGAGCGAGTTGGGGCTTAGAAATGAAATGGAGTAGTTGTCATACAAAGTGTGTCTCCTTTCAAAACCACTTTTGATGGTACTTATTTCTTTGTATTGATTTCAAGCAGCTCTGGCTACAACATGGGTCCTCTTCTGGCATGAATGCTTCTCTGGAGAATAGTTTCCAGGTGTTTTTGTGAACACAGATGTATAGTTGAGAAATCAAATCAGCAATGCAGCAGGCAAAGGGAATAGCTTCAAAAGTTAACCCATTGTAATGGTGTGGCATTACTTTCTCAGCAACTTTGCCTGAACATCTTAAGCCAAAGATGCTGTTGGTCTCAGGAGAGAAGAACCCATCTTCCCCCACTTTCTCTCTGGAAGTCTGATGGACATCCAGAAGGTAAGACTGATGCTCCTAGAGAGGGAAAAAGAAGTGTGGGTTGCTCCATTTTATCTGAAGTGGAGATGGGCTTTGATAACAGTGTTGCTGGGTGGGAGGGATGTGTCCTCCCTCACTTCAGATGGAAGCAGGGCTGGGGGAGCAGGCACAGGCCCGGCCAGTTTGGGTCATCTCCATGTAAAGCTTTGAAAAGAAGTGCGGGTTGCTCCATTTGGAAGAAAACAATTGTTTTCTCCCATTTTATCTGAAGTGGAGATGGGCTTTGATAACAGTGTTGCTGGGTGGGAGGGATGTGTCCTCCCTCACTTCAGATGGAAGCAGGGCTGGGTGAGCAGGCACAGCCCTGGCCAGTTTGGGTCATCTCCATGTAAAGCTTTGATTCTGAAAAGCATGAGAGTCTGCAATAGGGCTGCATTCAGGGTGTTAATGGTGTTTTTGTCTGAGCACAAAGGAGATGGCAGCCATGGGCCATGGACCAAGGCTGTTTCTTCCCATTGCTTTTCAACGCAGGTTTCTCTGAGCAGTGTCAGAGAACAACCTGCGTTGATGAAGATGGAAGGACTATGAAGTACTGACATTTGTCATTATTGCTATTGTGGTGCTATTTGGGGCTTAGGAAGAGTTGAGGCATCTGGAAATGCATTATCTACACATTTGGCTGGATGAAAATTTGGAGAAGAGAGTATTAAAACCCTGCTTTTCATGAACACAGGCTAATTAAATCATTCAGCACTTTGAGTACTGCGAGTGCGCAGCCATGGACTATTTTGAGGTTTCACTTGTTCTTCTGCCAAGTCCTAGCCTCCAGACCAGCTTTATTTTTGAGTGGGAACCGAAGCCTTTTGGACAATGTCAAGCATCATGCACTGGATCTGCTAATTTGTGGCTGGATTGTGCAACTCTTACCCAGCCAGTGGGGCTAATTTTAGATGTGCCTCACAGGGCGAGTGTGGGACAGCTTTGGTGGAGCACAGACTGGAGGAACAGTCCCAAGCATGAGGTTTAATTGGCTAAGAATTTAGTACAACCATGAGTAAGGCCCAAATGATTTGCCCTTTCTTTGAATTCTCTGATGACAATGATGTGAGCTTTGCTGTAGGCCAGGGTTTCCTGAGAATATTATTTATAATACACTCAGTTCCTAAAAACCTTTTATTTCTCAGTAGTGGAACCTCACCCCTTCTGTGCTTTCAGCATAGAGCCTGGGAAAAGGGGCTTTCTCCTCTTTTCTTGTGGATTCATCTCTCTGCCGTTACCCTTCTCACATCTTTGTTGGATACAGACTTCGTTTTCCTTTGATAAACTTATTTTTAGCTCAATAAAGTACACGTGAGAGACCATCCTTCCGGCAGCCATGCTGCTGCCTAAGCAACCATGTTCTTTCTGGAGCATTTCATGTAGGGTATTGGGATCTTTTTCACCCCAGTAAGTAGTAAAGCTGCTCTGAAATACATTTGGTGCTTGGACTGGAGGTTTATTTCCTGAGAAAGGCTGAAATCCTGAAAGTCAACAGTAAAGCCCTGAGTGACTCTAGTGAAGGGAGGATGAAGGGGAGTAGCTGCTTTATAACCTTGATAAAACTGGGAATATGTGGGTGCAGCACACCCAGAAAGAACAAATCCCTGCCTGGCTTCTCACTGAGGAGGATGCGGAAGCTCAAGGCATTCACTCCCTGCTCATCCCCCACTCTTCAGCTCTGAGGCTCGGCTGCCTGGAGGCAAGAGTGGATCCATCCCTCTGTATCCCCACAATGGCTTTACCAGGGCTTGTGCCTGGGGGGGGGGTTTGGCTTGAGCCTGGTGAAAGAAAAGAGGGAAATCTGCAATGAAATCTGAGAGGAGGCCGAGTGCTGAGGTGGTTTGTGCAGGAGAGTCAAAAACTGAATGCGGAGTTTCTAAAGGGGATGAAAGTGCCCAGATGAGACCCTGGTGTTTGCCTGGTTAATTCAGAGGAATATTGCACATGGACATGGGTGTGCTTTGAAGGAGGCTCTTCCTCTGCTGCCAGCTTTGGTTCAGTTCATCTTCAGTGGGGCTTTGTCTGGTGAGAATAAAGCTCCAGCACCTTTCCTGAGGTCAGTGCTCACCTCACAGTTACAGCCAGCAAAGTGTTCATGGTGTTTCTCTCTGGCCATAGGACCTTAGGGCTGGCTGTGTAATACTGATAACCCGTACCTTGGCATGGAAAAAGCGAGGGGGGAAGGCACTGCTGCAGCCCAGGGAATGAGGGGAGATAGGCCAGGCCCACAGATTTGATCTTAGAGGTCTTTTCCAACCTAAATGACTCCACGATTTGTGTCTGGCTGGTTCTGTGCAGCTCATGAGAGGAGGTTTGCTCAGACTCATCCCTTCCATTACAACTGTTATCCTAAGGGAGTTCCTGCTCACAGTCTAGTTTGAGATGTACCTTTTCCCCTCACTGCTGTCACTTGTTGTCAGAGCTCCTGAGGGATTGCTCAGTGCTGCTCACGGAGCCCCAGAGCACTGGGTTTATTCCTATGAGCAGGAGCTTGCAAACGTCTTAGGATGCCACGTGCGTCAGCAGCTCCGTACCTGCAGGTACCGCCGCATCCATCGCTCCTCGACATGGTGCCTTTTCCCACCATGAGCAGAAGCAGTTTTCACTCCGTGCCTGGCTCACTGCTAATTTACAGTGCTCCTGACTAACACATCTATGCGTGCCTGGCACTGCTTAATGGAAACTCAGCTACAGCGAGAGGCACAGAGGGAGAAACTGCTCAGGATGAAAAGCGGGAGAGAGATAACACCCTCTGTACACAGCAAGAGATGGTTCCGAAGGAAGGAGCTTTGCAGATCCTTGTGGAAACCTGCCCCAGGTCTGGAAGGACGTGCACAGACAAATGCTTGAGAACTGGCTGCGGGGAGGCACCATGGTCCAGTTGGAAATGGAGACTGGCAATGATTAATGCAGGATATGAGATGATAACTAGCAGGGACTGGGCTGGAAAGGAGTTTGGAAGTGGAAGCCAAGAGCCCTGCAAAGCAAAGGGCCTGTTATCACACTGCTTTCTCCAGCAGGAGGTGAGATGAGGAGGCTGCGGAACAGGGCTGGCACTGCCTGCTCAGAGTGTACATTGTTCCCATTGTTCTATCTAGCTGGGATCCAGGCTCCATCAGACTAATTCTGAATTTAAAAGAGCTCTGATTATGCCATTTACTGCCCTCCTATTGCATTTGAATCCCACATGAGACCCAAACAGCTGAAGTTAGGGGTATCCTCAACCCAGGCTTCAGGTGCAACCTCAACAGCTTGTACTGTACCGCTTGGGCAGGGGTAAGGTGAGGAGGGGCCTGGGGGACATAAGAGGTGAACTCAGCAGCTGTGGTGTGCTCCCTGTGCCAGACAGTGCCAGGAGACCCCCCCACCTTGGTGTGCTCATTTTCCTTGCTACTGAAATGAAAGGGCTGTGGGTGTGCAGGCACAAAGTGCTTCCCAATCCGTGCTGGCTTCTGTTCACCATCGCATGAGTAACAGGGAATAATGTCACTGGAAGAGGTGCTGCTGTTTAAATGGCTCGTGCACGGTGCTGTTTCAGCCACTACAACTAATGGCCAATCACTAACATAGAGCAACATCCTTGTCACAGATGAATGCACACTCTGAGCTGTGTTTGTGTGATGGCATCAGGCTGGTGGATAATGAGAAAGGGGAATTTTTGTCCGTGAATTGCAGCACATGTTAAAAATCACAAGAGGAGCTTGTGAATCACCTCACTGAAGGATTTACAGCTCTTAGTGCTGGTCAGAGCAGGGAGCAGCGGGTGGTGACAGAAGTCCAGGCTTTCTGATTGAGCTGTGCTAGCAAGATGTGTCTGGGAAGCAGGAAGGTAAAGGATTAGATATAAAAGGAAATCGAAAAAGCAAAAAAGGGAAGGAAAGGAGGGAAGGAGAGGGAGAAAAAAGAGAGGGAGGAAAGGAAGAGGGGAGCAGGCGGATGGGCTACGGGACAGGGGTGTAAAACAGGAAAGCAGATGAGAACATGGCTTCTGGCATCTCCCCAGGTTCCGGGGCCAGGAGGCACTGGGCTGGCCATGGGGACACAGGCTGCGGGGCACGGGCTGACCCTTGGGGCCCACTGTGTGTCAGTCTCCCCAGGACCATCCAGCTGGAAACCCTTACTGCTTCTGCCACCGTGACCAGTGCAGCAGCTTGTGTGCGCCCAGCGAGGCACCGAGCCTTTCCCCCGTGTGGCGCAGGGCGCCTGGGGTGCTGCCGCGGACTCTGGTCTCTGCACCACATTCTCTTGGTTCACCTTGTCAAGCCCTCGACCTGTCTGTTCCTTTCAGGTCCTG
>NW_009940723.1:43060-49342 GCF_000696875.1 Nestor notabilis
TCACACTGGTGTGCTCGAAATGCTGTCCCCTTCCCACCACCTTCGTCTAATCCATCACTGGCTTTAGCGCTGGTTCTCAGGAGGCAAATAACAACAGCTGCTTCTTCAAGAGCAGCTTTAAATTGATACGAGCCATAAGGCAAGAGCAGCAATTAAAAAGCACACTTTAAAAATCAATGTATTTTACTTCGACAATCATTCCTCTGTCATCAATACTGCCTTCATTTGCTAAGTCATTTTACAGCCCACTTGGCCTGCAATCTGCCCACTGTTTGCTCCGAGCGCTCCGCTAGACCAGGCAGGGACAGTGACCCTGATCCACTTTGCTGGCTGGTTCTTTATGCTTAGTTTCACTTGAAGGGTCTAGATAGAAACACTGCAGAGACAGGGATATTTATTGAAACCATCTGTTTCCATTGGCACAGAGATACCCCATCACAATATTGCTGTTGGTCTTCAACCTCTTTGCACACCTGGCAGTGGTTGTACATGTTAGCAGATCAAAGTGAACAGCCCCTGCTGTTACCAACAGCTCATGCTAGTTTGATGCAGGTATAAATAACCCCTGTCACTGAAGCAGTGCCCTTTTTGTGCTGCCCTCTCTGAATTTCTCATCCTCCAGCCTGGGAATAGCACAGGAATCATAGCCCAGGGGGTGGAATTCAACCTGCATTTCTACAGCAGTTTATATTAGCTTTTTCTTCCAGCAGAATCTTTTTGTCTGTGTTTGGTGCAGAATAAGTATGGCTGGGTATTGCTATCATGCCTTTCCATGAAAAGATGGAAGAATTCCAGAGTCAAGGCAAACGCAGCATTGAGCAGGCTCCATATTGCTCTCCCCTGGGGTCGTTACCTCTGGCTTTTTGGGGACCTGTTATTCCCTAACTGTAAATCATCCCCTCCAGCACCTGACCCTGCTTCTCATCTCTAACTCAAACTGAGTCTGTCTGGGGGGTGTGAAGGAACACTTTAATGGTGAACGTGGGCTTTGGTGGGTGCTGCCTCTTGAGTATGAGCTCTGATTTCTTTCACTCCCCACAGGAGACAGCCCGAACACAGTCCCATTTCCCTTGTGTCCGTAACTCCGGGGAACCAGCATGGCCAAGGTGCAAGAAGTGGATGGAAAAACCCAACTCTCTGGTTCCCCTTTGCCAGGTAAGTGTTGTTCCCACCCGCTCCAGCAGAAACCCACGTCATATCTGTACACTACAAGCAACTTGCTTCTCCCTGTGTCCAGGGATGTCATTAACAGAGCCCCTGGGCAGCACTAAATTATGTGTGAGGCTGAAACCACTCATCTGTAATCAGGCAACAAAATCAAACTTGTTTAATGGTACATCCAGACAGTAAAAATCAGGCCAGTGTAACTGCAGCAGCAACACGGGTAACAGCAGCCTGACACGGCCTGGCTGCGCGCACAGCCGGCCCCGCGCCGGTAGCCAGCCCCTGCTCTGCAGCACACAGAAGGTTCTTGCTTTTCTCCATCCATTTCCTTTTGCCCCCGGTGGTCCTGCCCGCACCTGATGAGCAGCCAGGATCCAGGCTGGGGCAGGTATCCTGCCTGGATACGTACCTTGTGTGTCAAAGCCCCTTTAGCATCACCTTTGCAGTCACCTTTAGTGTCACCAGCAAACAGCAGATGCCTTCAGGCGGTGTCGGCTTTGTGGGGAGCCTGCACACTCACAGTCCTTAGGGAATGGGCACAAACCGTCTTGGGAGCAGAACCAGAGACCACATCACCCATCTCAGCTCGGCTACGAGTATATATTGTGTTTGCTCCTATTTTCTTTTCCTGGTCCAAAGACTCTGGATTTCCTTTGTATAGCGTGAAACCACCGCAGCAGCAGGGCTGGCCAGGGACTCCTCTCTTGCTGCCCCGTATCTGTGGGGGAGTGAAACTTTGAGGAAATCAGTGCATTGGTCACATCTTCCCTCAAAAAATCAGCCTGTAGGATCAGGGCTCTGTTAAGGCAGGTGGCAGAGTTACAGCTCCCCTTGGCAGGACGAGAGAATAACCCTCCCTGTCCCTGACCCACACAGCACCCACCCGTGGAGCAGGCACCCAGGCTTCTGCCTGTTGGAGCTGGGCTCTTGGAGACTGCCACAGCCTTTTGTGTAACTTACTTGGGTGTCCCCTGGGAGTGCAGGGGGACAACTGGCCACGGACACCAACACCACAGATTTTTCAGCCAAACTAAAAGCTAAATTCCACTTTAAGATGTGCTAAAATAACTTTTAGACTCAAAAAACCCCTGCACGGGAGTGAGTGATGGTGGAAGAGCTGTCCAGTGTGCAGGTCAGCTGGCGTCAAATTGGTATTAAACTGACCTGGGCAATATGGCTCAATAAAGCTCTGCTCAACCCATTCATCTTGACAGGCCAGCTCTTGCCTGGGTGAAGCAAGAGCCAGTGACAAAGGACTTGCTGAGATAACAACAACAGCAATGACTTCATTCTGTAAATGACTTATTTGTTCAAACCTGCTGCTCTCTTCATACTTCTGGAGTGTTCTGTGGTGAATGTGGTATGATACCAACCCAGCCTAGATAAAACCTGCCTTAAAATCACTGTCCTTAGGAGGAAGAGGTAAACTATTGCCAAGCATTTTCAGTCTGGATCAGTCCAGTCACTAAACCCTTGGATCGAGCACGACTTTGAGTTACACCTGCGATAAACCTGTGGTAGGTCACTGAGGTTGTTCCGGTTTGTATCAGTTCAGACAACAGGCAGGAATGGGATTCTTACACTTATTAACCCCAGTTACACAGTTCTAGGGAAGAATCCCACTGATTCAAAGGAGTCTCTCATGGCTGGTGCACAGGTAAGAGGGGGCCTGTGGCTTGGATGATGGCTGTTACTTGTTTGGCATCATCCCCATGGCAAACCATGCTGTGAGTAAAGGCCACCTACTTTCTGATGTCCTGTGAACCTGCAAGGGCTTGAATGCAAGCCTGCACACCCTCTGGGTCGTTGCTTCATGAAAGTGAGCTGAAAAGAGCAGCAAATACACAAACATGTCCTCTTACTGCTTCTCCAGGTGAAAAGACAGAACAAACTTCTCTCCTGAAGAGAACTTCTCCTGACTTCCAGCACCAGCCAGGAAGCCCCTTGGAGCCTCAATTCTCAGAGGTAATTTATAAACCAATTTAGTACCATGGTTTATTCTGGAAAACCCAGATCCTCGCAAATGTGTGTGTGTGTTCCCCTCCAGCTGTACTTGAAAAGGGCGAGAGAACGTGAGCACAGCCCTGTGTGTGCACAGCCTCATCTCCACTCGGGATGGGATTGCCAGCAGAGGTAGCCAGCACTGACAGAATGCCTTGGCCCACAGCACTTTTCCAAGCACTGATTGATGGTGTCTTTATGAGGCAGATGTCTCTGCAAGGGTTTAATTTCTTTATATCTTCCCCTAAATGAAAAACACATCCCCACAGTGGCCCTGTCTTGGGGATTATTTGTTGCTGCTGTAACCAGTAATGAAAGAAGAGGCAAGTTCTCTGTCTCTCAGTGTGCAGACTGGCTTTGGCTGGTGTGTCGACAGCGAAGTGCTGGAGGGAGGATTTGGGAATGGCTGCAGTGGGGGGGATGTTTTTAAGCCATCACTGCTGCTCAGCCCAGCCTGTGGAAAGGGCTGAGCACAGAGGCCCTGTCAAACCTGCAAGAGGTGACAAATTACTGTGGCTCTGAAATGAGAAAGGTGCAAATCTTCACCAGGATGCATTTTGCCTGGAGTGAGCTGGAAAAAAAAAGGATGTGAACATTAAAAGCATTTAAGAAATACCGTGTAGCTCTTTTCCATAGCAAAGGTAAGAGATTCAGACAAATAAACACACTTCTACAATCTGTACCTGCAGTTTTGGGGAGGTTATACTTGCACTTAAACAGCTCCTGCCCTTCCTTGGCAGGGAAGGATTGTGAAACCCTTGGTGGGCAGCTCTTAGAAACGCTCTTGAAAATGCCAGTTATTATATCCCCAGCGACATGCAATTCCAGTTTGTTCTGTAGAACCCCAGACAGATGGTGCATTACATGCTTTGGAGGATGCTGACCTCCTCCTGTACTCAGTGCAAAACCTGTGTGCTTCTTAGCTAGAGAATAACAAGAAAATCTACTGTTGTTTGGGGAAGATTGGGATCTGTAATCCATGCACCGTCGGTCAGATTGAAAGCCTGAGTCCTTAAAAAGCAGAAGCTCAGCTGTAATACCACGGATAGACACACACGGATAACACAGAGATGGCTTTGACATACAGAGTCATTCATACAACATTCCAGTCGTGTCACAGACATACCAGCCTAAAAGCTTTACCCCTTCTGTTGCAGTTCCCAAGCGGAGCCGGGGCCTGGCTCTGCCCATGGACACATCCCGTGGATGCTGCACAACAGACACGCAGCCGGACAACCACACAGGCAGCAGGTGAAGCACCACGACAGACCGACAGGCACAGTAACACAGATGGTGAGTTAAAGTCATTTCCCTACCCATCAGCATCCATTGAGGGCTGAATTCTGCACTTCGCTGTGAATGGAGTAACAGCTTTGGTGCAAAATGGTGAACTTGGGCATGTGTTGTAGAGAATTCCTGATGGAGGGCTCAGGCACCAGCTGGTGTGTCCCTGCTGCTACCTCTGAGGGTTGGTTTGGGCTGTTACCCAAAACGAATGGCCTGATGAACCTACTGCCATAAGACAAATGAATTTGAAACTGGGTTTCTTTGGTTTTGGTTTTAGGCAACCAGAGTTCTTTCTTAGTAGCTGAATGCTGGGTGGCTGGAGAAGGTTAAAACCCAACAAACACTGTCACTAAATGACAAACCTAAGCTGACTGTCAGCTACCGGCTGCGGGGACCTTTGTGGCCATGGCGTGCTCTTCTCTGCAGCCAGCACCAGGAAAGCAAGCCAGGGCAGGAGCACGGAGTTCGGTTACTGCTTCTGAGCAAGCTCTGCTGGTGCTTTTGCTCCCAGCCCACATGCTGGGTGCGCGGGTTTCTTCCCTATTCCCTGTCAGGGATATCTTGGTCCATTACACATCTTGGGCAGTGCATGTGGCTCTCCCTGCCCTCGACCCCTCCTTCCCCACAGCTCCCATTTGCAAACTCGGAGTGCACAATTATGGCAAACAACTCTCTTGGCCTGCAAAGAGGGTGGTGTGAGTAGGAGAGGGGGTTCTTCAAGGGCCGTTGTGTTTGTAACTAACTGCAGTTTGGGTCTGCTCTGCTACCAGCACACTCGGGAACCTCCTGAGCAACTTCAGTTATGTGCTACAAGAGGACCAGGATCATCTGGACACGTGAACCCCAGCACGGCACTGCAAGCAGTAAGGTAAGCAAAAAAGCTTGGCTTTTGGGGGCATTGCTGAAGCAGGAGGCAAATGTGAAGCTGAGATGAGCCTGGACCTGAACCCGCTCTGACTTGGGCCCTGCAGAAGCCTTTGTGCTCGTAGCTTTGCCTCTCTCCTCTCTTTCTCCCAGAGCAGAGCTGCCTTGGGTTTTGTGGGTTTTGTTTCCTTGTCTGACCTGTTTCCTAATGTATCTTCAGTGGGGTCAGTCCATGTGCCAGCAAACTGGCCACGGCTCACCCAGGCAGGCACCCGCAGGACAGGCAGGAACAAGCAGAAAGTCAGGAAAACCTACCTCTTTGGCTGCAGTCAGGGACTGTAACAGTACGTGTGCCTGTGTTTCTCCACACGCCACCAAGGCGTTGTTCCCAAGCACTGCTGGGTCCGGGTACTGTGATGCCATAACCTGTTTTCTCGGGTGTAACTGTATTTTTGGGCTATCTAGGAGTACACGACTGTCTTACCTGGTAAATGTCACTGGGTTTCTGGAGAGAGCACTTTGCCTTTCAGGGGTGAAGCACCCGGCTCCTTCTCCCTGTGGGCATTTGCCAAGGGAAAACCAGGGCAGGAACCTGCTCCTCTCCCTGGGTCCAGGCCTGGTCCAGCGGAGCAGCACAGGGCCAGGCTCCCTCCCCTCCATAGCCCACCCCTGCTCTAGTTCCACATGCTCTGAAACGCTGCTTACGTTGCTCACAGCGTGTTTGGGATTAGCTCGGGCTGGAACTGAGCAAAGTGCAGGAACAAAAAGCATTTTAAAGCCATGTTTCGCAGCAGCCTTGCTCCGAGCTGCACTTGGAGCAACCCCTGCCAGCACTCGGCAGTGCTCTGTCAGGGCTGGACCTCCAGCTACTCATTAATCACTTCACTCGGTTCAGATGGAGACACAAAGCACAGGGGAAGCAGGGTGAGTCCACAACAAACCTATTTCTTGGTTGCAGGCCAATGA
>NW_009940723.1:49372-53004 GCF_000696875.1 Nestor notabilis
TGCAGGGAAAGGGAGCCCGCTCTGAGGGAAATGATTTAAAATGCCTTCAGATGCCTTTTCACTTCTTTTTATTTAATTCCATAAATATTTTCATAAGGCTCAGTGTCTTTACAACACTTTTTTTAAACACTTTTTCTTTTGTTTTATACACACAACTTTGACACTTGTTTGACAGGGTCAAACAGTCCAATAGAAACAAAATAATAAAACTGGCAGGTGCGGATCAGCTGGGTTACCAAAATCCTTTTTTTTTTCTTTTTTTTTTTTTTTAATTTTTTTTGCTCTTCCTGTTAAAACCCCAAAAGCACTAAAATATCAGTATTTGGCTTCAAACTAGAATTTTAAAAACCTTTTTTTTTTATATATTTTTTTTTTGTTAAATTCTCTGCTACAAGTCCCTGTCGTCAATAGTGCCTTGAAACTCCTACAGCCTCTTCTGTTCTTCTTAAGGAAAAATAAGCTTGGTGATGCCATGCAGAACTTACAATAGCTACTAAATATACATGTTCCCTGAAATGTAGCTGCAATGAAAAGATGACAGAGCATAAAGAGAACAAAACCAGAAACCCAAAGCACCACAGTGTACTATCAATAACATTGCAGGGGACGGCCAGTGACCATCCAGAAACTGAAACAGATTTCAAATATATTTCTCTATGTAGTATTTTCTATTTACAACTGTTAGATGCACCTAGGTTGGTTCTTGTTTGAGCTTTTTGGAGAGGGTGGGGAGGCGGAAGGCTTGAATTTAGATCCTCTGTTCTAGTGTCTAGGTCAAGGGGTAATGCATGTCATTTACCTAGGGAAGAGGGTATTTTTATTTTATATATATATATAGATTCAGCCAGAGAAATCCCGTAAACATGTAAGTTTGTTACAACTCTCTTGTTTCTGCACATGGAATGGTAAGTGGGTTCCTCCTGTCTGGCATTGAAATGAAAGTCTCTATCAGATGCTCAGTCAAAATCACCCCAAATCTGCGTCTGCGCTGCTCCCGGGCACACGAGCAGCCCAACCCTGCTCCCTATGGGGAGGCCACAGCAGGCAGTGACAGTGAGACCCAGTGCTGGTTCTTCTTTGTGACAATGCTCCATCTCTTGCAGCACCTTGGCAATTTATGGAGGGGAAGAGCTTTCTTGCGCGCCATTGCCTGAGAACCAAGCCCCTCTTCCCTCTGGAACAAAGGCCCGCATGTGCTTTGCCTGCCGCCGGCCTCGGCAAGCACGAGCAATGCGAGTTGGGTTTGGCTTTCCAGTTAAGAAAGAAGCTGCGAGTCCAACAAGTGGCCTTGTCAGATCAAGCGAGTCTTGATTTATGATGCAAATAATGGTGTGGCGGTGGTGTTTCGTTTTTCCTAGTGCTGAATATTTAGGAAGCATCTTCTCATAAAAATTATGGATGTCTCATTCTCACTCTCTGAGGCACAAAACAGTAAATGAACAGGCTTAACTAATGTGCTTGTTACTTTTTTTTCCCCCTAAGCAATTAAAAAGGCAAAAGGAATAAGTGAAATTTTCATCACGTTGACAACAGCTTGTAATCATCTCTCTCTTTCTCTCTCTCTCTGCGCATCTCTCCAGCCACTCAGAAATAGTACAGCATTTAACTCCTGAGCACCCACCTCATCCGTGTCTTTAAATACCCATCCTCTCAAAGAAACAAAACAAGATTTGCTGCATAGTCAATATTCAAACCTGACCATAAAAATGCAAAGATACAAAAGAGCATAAAAATAATTTCTGATGCAAAATTGGGTTGCTTCCTACTTGGGATTCCCTTCCCGCTGTCACAGAGGGGCTGCTTTTCCTCTCCCAAACACTAACCTGCCTTTGCTGTTTATCCAGTTTCTAGATGACTAGAAAGTGCAAGAGAGATTAGTTTTGTACTTAAAACAAAACCCACAGCCACCACCTGAAATAAAGCAAGCTCCATGGAAATAATGAAATCAACTCTCTGCTCTTCCCATTCACTTGTATTAGGGGAGAAAAAACCTCTATCTCCATGCATGGCCTGGGGTGCTTCTGTGGTATATCAGGTTCAAAAGAAAATGGTAAATTCTGTGATCAATCACTTCATCCCACATTTCAAAGGAGCTTGCAGAATAGCTCTGCAAAGGTTTAGCTTCATCTTCTAAATCTGGTTAAACAGACTCACTTGCCCTAGGAAAAAAAAGTCATCCTAGTGCGCAAGAATTTGTTTTACAAGCTTAAACACAAGCTTTGTGCTTGCAAACAAATGTACTTAAGGCTGAAATTGTAGGAAGTATCTTTGAGAACAGAGCTATGACCCTCCAGAGGGAGAAAAAGAGAGAGAAAGGGACCTGGAGAGTTTGGCTTATCCCTCCAGAGTCACTGACAGGGATACACCTCTGCTGAGCCACCATGGGGTTAGATTAAACTGATCACTGATGTAGATTAGGCCACGTAACCAGGGGCATAGGCTGAACCTTGCTAAACTCCTCAGGTCACGTCCATCTCTTTCCTGAACAGCAGTTCTCAGCTCATCAATAACTACTTCAGTGACTGGGGCAATGATCCTCCTGCTACCAGGTCACTGCCGGCAGCTCAGGGTTTGGGTCGGTGCCCAAGCGAAGCCAGGGATCTTGTATGCAACAGAGGGGAGCAGGCAGTGAGCGCAGCCATGGTCCTCCTCACTGGTGGGATCACTGCTCCTGGAACTGGCAATCAGTGGTTCGTTAACACTAATCAGTGTGGGCGGGACTGTGGCCGACAGGATGGGACCTTAGTTCCTGAAGAAAGAAGGAAAACTGGCCATTTGCCTGGAGCCCAATAGCCAATTTTCCTCAGCTGGGATGGAGGGCGTGAAGCCATCAGTCGTTCAGCTTTTATCTTTGCAGGGAAAACAAAGATAGGAGTGGGCTTTTCAGAGTCGTGTCTCAGCTTAAAAAGAAAACAAATCAAACCCCACAGAAATAAAGCTAAATGCAAAAGAAATAAATAAAAGCCCCTGATATTCTTTTCTCAGTCTTACTCCGAGTGTGACCAGATCACACTGAATCGAGAAAAAGACAGTGCTTACAACGAATGCAGAAACTCACTGAGGAAAACCCATCTCTCGCTTCCTAAAGAGCTGAAACCCTTTCTGCTGGTTTTCACCTGCCACAACACAACAGTTAAAGCCAGAGAAATACTGCGCAGCAGAGCATGGTGCACAAGGGAGCACATCCAGACAGGCACGAGGCAGACCAGAGGATGCAGGACGGGACGGGGAGCGGGTCGATGCTCGTCGCTGAAATGGCAACTCCGGGGACAGCCAAGGAAGGGACGGAGAGGGAGGGAGAGGGAGCGGAGACCTCCCGGCACTCCAAAAACCAAACAACCCCCCATAAATAAAATCAAATGAAATATACACCAATGTAGTCCATGAGGAGCTTCCATGAGGAATTCACACAAGCGAGAAAGCATTCTGGGATGCCAGTGACGACTCGGATGGAAATGAAGAAGGAAAAAAGAAACAAAACAAAATAAGATGTCCGACCAATGGAGTAAAATAAAACAGGTCGCATGGTCAGAAATCATTGGTGCTTCCTAGTATCTAGTAGCAGATTGCTTCCCAAAAACAACAAAAAAAGTTTTTGGTCCTTCTATATATATACATATATGTATATATAT
>NW_009940724.1:0-202 GCF_000696875.1 Nestor notabilis
GAGCTTCCCTCGTCTCGCCGGAAAGAAAGGCAAAAAGTGAAAATCCCTCAAGTTTGGAAAAGCGAACCCGAGCACGGCCGCTGCCTGGGAAAACACTCACCTCTCCAGTGCCAGACTAGCGCTCAAACACCTTGAAGACAAGTTGAAAACGATGCAAATAAATCGAATTTATTTCCGTCTGCAGGTTGGACTCGGGGGTAAA
>NW_009940725.1:0-2021 GCF_000696875.1 Nestor notabilis
CTGCCCTGGGGCAGCTTGAGGCCGGTTCCCCCCGGTAACCCCCGTCCTCCACCCTGGGGTGTCTCAGCAGCAGCTTTCATTTCCTGACTGCAGATCAGCTTTAAACTGTAAATCTCAGTGGTGGAAGGAAAGGGCTTTATGGCGTGTGCCCTCCCTCGCTCCCTCCCTCCCTCCTGCCGCAGCATCTCGCCTGAAGCCTTTCCCAAAACGATGCCTTTAATGTTACCAAGGGAGAAGAACCTGCCCTGGGATGGTGTCTCCCGGTTCTGCCGCTGCGGAGGCATTGGAGCCTTCTGTCTCCCAACAACCCGCTTCCTTCTGCAAGGATTACAGATGGGAGAGCAAACCCTTTTCTCTTACCTGTGCTGTCAGAAAGGAGCCAGCGTCGCGAACTGGCCTTTCCTGCTCTGGAATTTACCTCTCTTTGTTCAGCATTCCCACAGGGACAATCAGGTGCTGGTAACGGGAGCTGCAGTGAGGGTTCTGGAATAGGTGGGGGCTGAAACAGGCTGCTGGGTCCTCGCTGCTCCGCGGTGCTGGAGCCGGTGCAGCCGGAAGGGTTCATCCTGACATTCCTCACATGTTCTACGGATGAATTTCTGGCTCGTGGTTACCCAAAGGAAGCAAATCATGAAGCACTCCTGATGCACGCAATGGGCTTTTCCATCTTCCCATTGAACGGAGGTTGTGGAACAGCTTGGGATGGCCCCAGGCTTGGGGAAAACCTTCCTGTGCCCCTTTATTCTCAGCTTAAACTCTCGCAGGTTCACTGGGCTCTTCTGTACTTGAGTTCCTCGGGTTGTTCTCTCCGGTTCCTCTGGGTCTTAAAAGCACACACTGAAGCTTCACAAGGGTGTGTTTGGGGTTGAGTATCCGTGTGGGCACATCTCCTACCTAAAACACAGCTGCTCACTCGAGGAGTGAAGCAAGGCTTGGGGTGGAAGCTGGTTTGTCAGACCAGCTGCTTAGGCTCTAGGTTAGAAGCACAGCTCCAGTTTGAGGTGCTGGCTCATGGAGTGTGGGGCAGGAGCTTGACTACACCGTGGAGACCAAATCTTCCTTCTGCCTCCTGCTCCTGATCTGCCGAGCCGACTGTGTGTGTGTTTGGTGTTGTGGGGCCTCCGGTCCCCCTGGGGCGATGGCTGCAGCAGCATCACTGCTGGCCTCAGGCCTCGTTTGGTTAAGAACTAATGAGAGATCCTCCTGAGGGACGTTAGACAACACGTGTGTGCGATGGCAGAGGTGGCTCAGGTGAGGCAGGCAGCTCAGATCCAGCTCCAAGTGGATGTTTCCCCCTCCCCATCCCTTAAACCATGGGAATACCGCACCATGTGTCCTCTTCAAACCTCCTTTTTCTCAGCTGGGAAGCGGTCAGCAGCACCTGAGCCGTAGCGGAGGGGCGGTTTGGAGCTGTTGCATCCCTGTCACTGGGGAGCAGGAGCACTTAGTTCCATCAGGACCGTGTCTCTGGTGCTTTTCCAGGCTCACAAACCCGTTCTTGCTTGTGCCGCAGCCACGACAGGGTGCCGTGTCCCCGGCGGAACAGGCGGGACAGCGATGCCTACAGGTTCGAAGAGCGGAGCCCGTCCTTTGGAGAGGACTATTACTCGACCCGGGCGCGGAACTGGCGGCGTTCCAGAGGCCGGGAGCAGCACCGCGCCAGGAAGCATCAGCACCACTGCCGGAAGCGCAGGACCAGGTCTTGTAGCAGTGCCTCCTCGGTGAGTAGCATCCAGAACGAGTTGAGGATTGCTCAGGGTTTTAACTGTTCTTGCCTCCTTCCAGCTCGGAGCACTGGGTGAGTACCTCTAATCCCATTCCTCTGTGTGTGTTTGCATTGCAATGTGGAACGTACATGTCCAAAACCTGTGTCTTGTTAAGCAGGGAGTGTTTGTAGCTCTTGGTTTCGCACAAGTCCAGCCCCCTTGTGTAGCCTGAACATGTGAGGAAGCCAAGCTGTGCTCCGTGCAGCCGGGGAGGGGAGCAGGGCAGGCCTCGAGTGGCACACACGTGGCAGGCCA
>NW_009940725.1:2053-6970 GCF_000696875.1 Nestor notabilis
GGGACCTGCGCTGCTGGGGCTCGGGGGTGGCCAGGGCTCTGTTGTGCGGCCCCCGGGGGGGTTGGTATGCAGCACTGGTACACAGAGGCACGTCCACTCGAGCCGCTGCCAGGATCCCAGAGCAGATGGGATCAATCAGGCTGAGCTGTAGCCCTGGTGGTGTTAACCCCTGTCCCACTGGGCTCCGAGAAAGGCTTCTGCCTTCCTAGGATGCGCCACGTGTCCTCTTCGCCTATTCCCACACAAGTGGCCTTGGCTTTCAGCTTGAAACTTGCCTGTTTTCCACTCCTTCCCAGGATTAATAGGGAATACTTGGAAGTGAGTGGGAAGGCTGCTCCTGGGAATACCCTGGAAGCGTTGGGAGGTATCTCTGCCTCACCCCTTCCCCCCTGTAAGGGACGTTTCCATCTTCCACACGTTTGTTGCTTTTGAGTGTTACGACACCTCAGTGACCGAGTCCTGATCCCTGCAGACAGAGTGGATAGCTGCATGCCCGGGAACTCTCTGCTTTCCTCTTATTTCTTTCCAGTTGACTTTTTAAGTCTAGATTTAGGAAGATTGAGGATGGAAAACCTCCGGTGTGGTCTGTGTGCGTGCGATGCTGATAATGGGGTGCAGGTTTGGGGCTGGTGTGATCTAAACCCTTTGAAGCCTCACATCTGTCTCACTGTCCTCTCCCCCTTCTCCTCCTTCAGTTGACCTTTAGGGGTTGGACCGTAGCTCATTATTCCGGACTAGGTGGGGGGCACAGAAAGAGAAGCCTGGAAATGTTGAGCTTTGGATTCATTTCTTTGGCTGTGGAGATTGTAAGTTACTTCTAAGGTTGGATAGAAACAGAGCAGGAATTAGGGCAGAGTCTTGCTTTATGGACCCCGGGTCTCTTCAGGAACGTTCGGCTGGTTTTCCAGTAGAAGCTAGAGGTAGCAGGAGGGAACGTGGCCTCGTACGAGGGGATGCCTGGAATGAAATGCTCCCTGGGGATTCATTCAACTCACGTCCTCCCAGGCTTAAAACTGCATCCTGCAACCCCGGCTCTGTTTGCACCCAGGCGGGTGTGTGGATTTCGGGGCAGTGAGTAGCTGGCTCTGTCAGGATGGGAAAGGCTGGTTCGTAGCTGGCGGTGTGTTAACTGAGGTACAAAAGAGCTACACAGAGGGAGAACTGCTACTCTGGCTTCTACTGGGCAGCTTGTCCAAACTGACAGCTCCACGTACCCTTCACTGCGTTTGCCAGCGGAGAAAGTGAGGTTCTTCTGGCAAAGCCTTTCTCCTTCCGTGCCTCCGGCAGCATCCTCGGGAGCTGCTGCTCTGTGGGGAGCGCTGGTGCCTCGGAGCTGAGCACCCCAGCCGCTGCCTCCCTTCCGAGACACGCACGATCCCAGCCTGCTTTGGGTCGGAAAGCACCTTAAGCTCATCCAGCTCCAACCCGCTGCCGCGGGCAGCCCACACTAGACCGTGTGGCCCAGGAAGAGGGGGGCATTTCCCTCCACGTAGCATATGAGCGAGATTTTCTTTACATACCTGTAGCTGTTGATGACTTTTCTGTTTTGAAGTTAGTTTGTGTCTTGACGTGTCCCTTGCAATATCCCTATCGTTATATATGCTGTGTGCCTTATGAAATGCTGGCATCTGGAAAACCCACCCGCCCGACGCACCGTCATCTCCAACCTTTGAATGCCACCACATTCCCGCCGCTCGGAACCGGTCGTGTGCCGTTGCGGGGGGCGGTGTGTACAGAGAAGCCAACAGAGCAGTAAGCGCAGCAGGAGCGTGGAAGATGACAAGGAAGGTCACCTGGTGTGCAGGATCGGCGATTGGCTTCACGAGCGATGTACAGCCACCTTTCGTAAAACTTTACCTCTCTACTTTCTATCCCCGTGTTAGAGCAGAGCTCTCGTGTCCTACTCGACGGGGCTCTAGTCTTTTATTGCTTGTAACTGGAGCGAGCAGTAAATTGCCTCAGGCAGACGATAGACACTTGAGTTTTAAAGAGTGTAGCAGTGAGATGCTTTGGTTTGGCTTTGACGTGGTATTGCTGGGAAGATGCAGGACCTCAGCTCCCGGCCGGGCTCTCGCGTTCACGGCCGCTCCTGTTCTCTCTCCTAGATGAGATCGTCGGCAGCCTGGGCGAGGGCACGTTTGGCAAGGTGGTGGAGTGTGTGGACCATGCCAGGTGGGCACCGGCCCCTCCAAAGAGTTTGTCCCTTGTGCCCCAGGCGCTCACAAGTGTCACAGTTTGGGCCCGGGACCACTTGTCACCTCCCACTTGTTGCACTCAGTTGTTAGAGCAAGTGGAAAGGTTCATACCCTGTTTGCAGGCTGATGCGTGGGGGGAAGCAGGGATGCGTTCAGTGGCCAAGTGCTTCGGGCCAGGCTGCTCTGCTGCGTTAACTGCAGGACGGGCCAGGCAGTGGGGAAAGCGACCTCTGAATGTGCCAGGGTGCTCCTCTGTCTTACTTTTAACCTCTCCTGTGATTACACTTGACCCCTGCCTCTTCCTGACCCTTTGGCTCTGAGCTGCGGGGTCAGCTTAGCAGAGGAGCCACTGGGGTCTCGTCGGGAATCCCTCTGGCACACGTGGAGAGGGGAGGCAGGGGCTGGAGCCGCAGTGACCTTACAGGCTGGAGCGTAACCCAGCAGCAGCCTTCAAGTTAAGTACTGGCTGAGCAGCATCAATCTCTGACAGCCCTGGAGAGCATGACTAAGCCTTTCAACACACGCAGACGTGACTGGAGCAGCCGGGGTGTGCCCTGGCCATGTGGATGGGGACGGGTGCACGTGGGCCTTGTCTCTGACTCCATCCTCTGGTCTCTTCCCTTACAGAGGCAAATCCCAGGTGGCACTGAAAATCATAAAGAACGTTGGCAAGTACCGAGAAGCAGCCAGGCTGGAAATCAATGTCCTCAAAAAGATCAAAGAGAAGGATAAGGAGAACAAATTGTAAGTTCCGGTGAGGCTCCTGGGCACTCAGTACCACATCCTTACAGACACGTGGTGTGCGTGGGCCATACCCAGAGAAACAGGGGCTGGGCTGTGTCATTCATTGAATCCCAGCCTGGTTTGTGTTGAAGGGACCTTAAAGCTCCTCCAGCTCCAACCCCTGCCACGGGCAGGGACACCTTCCACCAGAGCAGGTTGCTCCAAGCCCCTGTGTCCAACCTGGCCTTGAACACTGCCAGGGATGGGGCTTCTCTGGGCACCCTGAGCCTGTCTCTGATTTTACTGAATACTTCGAACTTGAACAACTGAGATGCCAGGTCACAGTGAGGGAAAACAAACCAAAGCTGTTTTAACAACCACCTGGATTGGAGCTCTGTGCCCAGAGCTGGTTGGGCAGAGAGGGAAAGGGGTGTCTCTGGGTGGTGCTGAGGGGTGATGGTGCTGCTGAGCCAGCTGGCTCAGAGCTTTTGCTCACCAACCACATCTGAAGCAGGCAGAACCGTGCAGAACTGCCCTGCCTGATGGTTAACCCTCCCTTCGCTCTCTCCACGCAGCCTCTGCGTCCTCATGTCAGACTGGTTCAACTTCCATGGCCACATGTGCATCGCCTTCGAGCTGCTGGGCAAGAACACTTTTGAGTTCCTGAAGGAGAATAACTTCCAGCCATACCCTCTCCCTCAGATCCGGCACATGGCCTACCAGCTCTGCCATGCCTTGAGATGTACGTCCCCGGGGCCACCAGGGTGGGGTGGGAGGGAGCTGAGGAGGAGCTGGCTGGTGCTTGGATGGGCAGAGTCATTTGAGTGCTTCAAAGTGTGGTTTTTTCTCTCTCCTCTCCACGCCTGGTGCAGTTTTACATGACAACCAACTGACTCACACCGACCTCAAGCCAGAAAACATCTTGTTTGTCAACTCGGATTTTGACACTCTCTACAATGAGAAAAAGGTGGGTGGTGTCCAGTAGATGGGGAGCAGCCTGCCCTTCCCTCCCTGCAGGCTTCGGGTCTTCCCTGTTCCCTACATGTCCTGCCAGGCCTTAGAAGTGTGGTCAGTGGGAACAAACTGGCCTTTTCCCTCTCCCATGTCTTCTAAAAGCCGTAAGACGGCTTTAGTGGCTCCAGACCACAACGTGGAGGAGTATTTGGGGGCTTTCCCTCAACACTGAGACAGAAAGAGCTCAGAGCTTCACAGTTGCAATCCTTGTACTTAGTAATGCAGACACAGCAGTTCTGGGGTCAGAGGGCTCCTCTCGAAGCCCAGCCTCATCCTGAACGGGCTCCCAGAAGTACTGAGGATTTCCTTGCTTGCAGAGCTGCGAGGAGAAATCCATTCGGAACACGAGCATCCGCGTGGCTGACTTCGGCAGCGCCACCTTCGATCACGAGCACCACACCACGATCGTGGCCACCCGGCACTACCGTCCACCAGAAGTGATCCTGGGTGAGTGCTCCTGGAGTCTCGGAAGGCTGGAGGAGAACCCTTGTCCCAGGGAATGCTGGAGGGTGGTGCTGCCTAGAGGAAAACCAGCTTCAGAGCACTCTGGTTCGTGGGGAAAGCCTGTTCCGTGCGTTGCTGCACCACCACCTCGGTGGTCCCAAGGTCCTGATGGTGTGGAGGGTAGTCATGGATAGGGCAGGCTCTTGGCATGGAGTGCGGAGAGCTGAGGAAAGCCTGGGGGACTTGGGAAGTGCTCCAACTGGCTCCAGGGGAGCGCGGCGTCAGCGTTAGCTGGAACAGACGCGTCTGGGGGAGACTCACCAGCCTTCATGCCGGGGTGCAGCACGGGGGAGCGCACACATCACTTCTGGGTCTGTCTCTGTCATCCCTGCAGTTGCAACAAGGAACTAGGAGGAAGCCGGTGGGAACATGTTGGGAGCACCAAGTGACTGTGATTCTCTTTGCAGAGCTGGGCTGGGCGCAGCCGTGCGATGTCTGGAGCACCGGCTGCATCCTGTTCGAGTATTACCGCGGCTTTCCG
>NW_009940725.1:6980-26647 GCF_000696875.1 Nestor notabilis
CTTGCAAGAGGTATTTGTACCCTAAAAGTCCTCAGTGTCTAAAAGGGCTCAGACTTAGCTGAAGGGAAGGGATCAGGGGATCAGGGACTGAAAATCAGGTGGTGAGTTTGTAAAGAAGCCCAGGAAACCGCAGGGTTTGAGGAATCGTGCCGTTGCTGGAAGCACAAGGCTCGGGTCACCTCTGGTTTCTTCACTGTGCTGTGGAGAACAGAAGAATCAGGAGGCAGAAGGGGGCAGAGCCTGCATCATTCCAGAGGCTCGTCTCTTCCCCTGCTCTTGTGTAGGAGACAAACCTTTTGTGGTCACATCTCCCAAGCCCTGAATTAATGCCCTGTTGCTCTTTTCCTTCGCAGACCCATGAGAACCGGGAGCATCTCGTCATGATGGAAAAGATCCTTGGGCCAATTCCATCTCACATGATCCACAAAACTCGGTGAGAGCCTCTGCCTGCCCTCAGCCAGCCCAGACAACTGCTTCTGGCTGATTACTGAGGCTGCAAGTTCCCTGTCCTCGCCCTGCGCCTCTCCTATACGGCCTTCTTCTGGCTGATTAGAGGCTACAAGTTCCCTGTCCTCACACTGCGCCTCTCTTATACGGGTACAGCCATGGGAGATGCGCTGGACACATCCCAGGAGTAGCTTTACTGACACCACCTTCCCTTGACAGGAAGCAGAAGTATTTCCACAATGGAAACCTGGTTTGGGATGAGAACACATCTGATGGGAGATACGTCCAAGAGAACTGCAAGCCCCTGCGGGTAGGTGCTGCTGGAGGCCTGGCTGCGTTAATCCTTCCCCGTATCAGCGGTGGTGGTGCTTCAGGATGGGAATTTCCCATAGGAACTGGCATCTGCAGAGCCCCACGCTCTCCTCTGCAGTGAAGTTGATTGGAGTGGCTGTGCCAGGGAGGGACGCTGTGTTTGATGCCATGCACCACTTAAGCAGGGCCTAGGACTCGGTCCCTGTCCTACCAGCGTGCTGTATCCCCTCTCTGCCCCCCCCTTCTCTTCCAGACCTACATGTTGCACGACTCGCTGGAGCACGCGCAGCTCTTCGACCTGATGAGGAGGATGCTGGAATTCGAGCCTTCCCAGAGGATCACGTTCTCGGAAGCCCTCCTGCATCCCTTCTTCACCGGCCTCTCTGCAGAGGAAAGGATGCTGTGCGGCCGCGGCGCCAGCCGGGACCTGAGCAGATGACAGCCGGGGATGGGGTGATTCCCGCTGGATTTGTACCTCCAGGATCAGTCCAGCCTCTGCAGCCCAGCCCCACGCACCCTCAGAGGGGCTGGGACACTGCACTAAGGACCTGGGGAGGGGAGGGAAGAAAAGCTCTGTTGGAAAGCACAGATTTGTCTATTTATATGTTGTAAAGTTAAAATAAAGTGTTTCTTATTGTTTGCTACTTCCCTTGTAGGCAGGTGGAGGGGGAGCTTGTTCCCAGCTGCAGAGCACCATGGAGGTGAACTGGAAGTTAGGCAGCAGAAAGTGAGGGTGAGTGGTTCCTGCCCTGGAGCAGCAGGAAGGCTCTAGAACCACAGCAGCCAAATAACTCAGCTCCACACGCCCAGCACACATGAATAGTTGCACTTTATTTCAGGGCATCCCCCAGTAGTGGCAGGAATTAGTCATTACAAACATCAGGTCACAAATGGAGTATCAAGCAGTGACATAGTGCAGTGATCTTCACGTGGCAGTGACCAGAGCAGCACTTGTGGCACTTCCTACGGTGGTGCTGAAGGCTGGGGGCAGAAACTATCGCAAACACAGCTAGAAAGTGAGCTGGGCTTTGAACAGGTAACATGGCGAGAGGGGAAGAAGGGATCCAGTGCCCTGCCTAGGGCTCCGAGTGCTCCAGGAGAGCACAGGAGGTGCATTTCACGTGGGTGAGGCCAGTACTTCCACAAGTATCCAAAGGGAAGTACAGCCAAATGCCCAAATCTGCTCTTGGCACCAGCTGCTGTGAAGGGTGACTGTGCCCAACACAGCCCCAAGCCTCAGACCTTCCTGCCCCCTTAGCGCTCAGTGCGGACAATCTACAGGTCAAAAGCCCAACCCAGAAGGGGCAAGGAAAGCAGGAATTGAAACAGCAACCTCTTATCAGGTGTCTTGAGCAAGGAAAGTGAAAATCAGGGGACTAAAGCTAATATTATACTACCGCAATGACCGAGGGATGGGCCTCCACTGGTTTTGCTCCTCTGCCTCGAGGTCAGATGAAACAAACAGGCAAAGCAACACAAGAGGCAGAGGGAAGCCTCACATCTGTATTTTCAGTACCAACTGCTCTGCTACCCAAGTAGGGCAAGCCCAGTGCTCCTCTGCTTACAGCTGGCTCTTCCCCATCGCCCCCCACTTGCAGGCAATGTTAATCACTCAAGGCTCTGCCCTCCTTTGACACACTTCGTCGTAAGCAGATGAAAGGGAAAGGCAAGTGCCTGGTGTGCTCCAAGGGGTGAGGATTTACACAAGCAGGACAATAGCTTTGCTAAGAGAGACTCTGCTGCTCAGCAGAGCACAGCGACAGAGCAGCTCCACTGCCAGCTCCCCTGGAGAATGGGCACCAGCTGAAGCTCTGAGGCTCTCCTAGAGGGCGGAACAGGCTCTGTGCAAGCATTGGGTACCTGCAGGAGCTCTGGGACAGGTAAGGGGCCAGAAGAGCAGCAGAGCTTCAAGCACTGACCACTCTTGCTGCACTGAGGAGGGAGCTGAGCACCTCCGTGTGAGGAGAGAGCTCCTGCCTTGCACACAGACACACATCCACACACAGGCTTTGAGCCCAAAGGGAATGAACTGATCCATGACTCACTTCCCACACACACCAGGGATACTGGACTCAATGGGGGAACTTGTCCAAGTATCACCTGTACCATAGACCAACGCACCAAACTCCAAGTGACACTGCCCTGCTTCACTACCCTTTCCCTGATTCACTCACTCACTGTGCCAGAAAGGAAAAGGAAAATAAACCAAGCCCCCTCCCAACTATCCTGGAAACCTTTTTTCCACCATCCACCTCACTCCTCCAGCCTGGGCTTCACCACTAAGAGAACCAACAAAAAGCCAACCAAGTACATAAGCAAGTAAAGCCCAGATGAGGACTTGGTGTTCCCAGAGCATGTGTGACCTGAGAGCTTCTGGCTCTTGCCACAAGCTTTCCAAAAGAGGGAATGTTCTCCTTGAAGGGCTGGAGGGTCCAGGAGGGAGAGGGACCTACAACTGCCTTCAGGAACATAGAACAAGGGAGGGGAGGGAGTCCAAAAGAACGACAGAACGAAACCAAACCCTCCCTCCTGTATGACTGCAACAGGAGGAATTCCTACACAACCAGGGGTGCTGTTCCCACCAGGATAATCTCACTGGCTCTAGCTGCCCACAAGGACGGAACCACAGCTCCAGTCAACAACCCACCCATCACTTGTACCACCTCCATGTGCAACCCCTCAACAAACACCCTCTGGCTGGGCCTGGTCAGTAGCAGTCACTTGGCCAGGGACAGACACCATCTTCCTGCACACTCCTTCATACAATGGCACAAGAGAATGAGAACAGCTCTGCAGGAACATTCACTTCCTTGGGTTTTGTTTCATTTTACAATTATTCTCTCTTTTTTGTTGTTGTTTTTTTTGTTAAATACACAATATTTCTTCTGGAAGGACACAAAAAAAAATCCTCTCCAGAACTTCCCATCCTTAAGGCGTCACACGAGTTAACCAGGCAGGACCCACTACACAGCTTATTGACACACCTCCTCCTCTTCTCCCCCTTCAGAGCCCCGTGGCTGGCTCTAAGTGGAATGCAGGGGGATGACAAACTTGCAGCCAAAGGGTGAGTGGTAGTTGATCCCCACCTCCTGAAAGACCTTCTGGGGAATGCCAATGTCACAGAGGTACACGCGGCCTGCCCTCTCGCCCAGCGGCAGCGGCAGCCCCAGGGCCAGCGACCACTTGGCATCGATGCCCTGCTCCATTTCGCTGATGGGGGGGTCTATGCTGAGGACGGGGGCCCGGTTCTGGTTGGCCCAGTCCACCACTGCCTTGTACCAAGGCTGATCTCTCAGAAAGGCATTTTCGTGACAATCCAGGCAGTTGATCACCAGGTCAACGGGGCTGTCGGGGAGATCTGGAACAAACACAAAGGCTGGTGAGTGCGGAGGATCAACCTGAAGCTCTGAACTCGGGCTCTCAGTGCCCTCCCTCCTTGTGCTGCCAGCAGGTTCTTCATTTCTGCCTGCAGCACCCAAATCCCACTGCGTACAGCCTGGCCTTACCTGTCATCGCTGCCATCCCCCGGCACGAGACACTAACACCAGTCTTTAAAGGCTCTTTAGCACTGTGCAGTCGCTCAGACTCTCAGGTACGAAACGTCATCAAGTGGTGGCCCCAGATGCTGCCCTTGAGCTGGCTCAGTCCAGGCAGCCCAGAGAAGCAGGAGGGTGCTCTCTCCATTAAAAAAGGACCATTTTTCTAGTCCACAAGCTGAAAAAAAGGCTATTTTTCTGGAAGGCACCAACTACTGAAAGGCAGCTCATGTGCTGCGCTGCTGCCTGCCCTGCTGAGCTCCACTGGGGAGCACTGCCCTGCTCTGCATCACCTCTGCTGCATTCCCCTTCCCTGACCAAGTCCTTTTGTAAGCTAAGAGGGAAGTAGCTCAGCCAGCCCAGCACAGTCAGCACTACCCTAATGCCCAGGTTTGCTTCTCCCGAGAAGTTTTAAATGAACCGGGTTTGGAAATAACACTGGTGAGACATTAAACAGAAGCCAGTTGTCTCACAGAAGATGAAGCACCAGCTCGTTCTCTAGCACAGTACGAGATGTGAACTGACAGCTGGTGGGACGAGCTCAGCACAGCTGCTGCTTGGCTTGAAGCTGCAGTTGGATGCTCATCGACTTGCAGTTCCGACAGGCTGAACAAGGCAGGCCCTCATCGCAAGAGAAGGGCTGGTCTGCTATGATCCCTGCAGCAGCTTGTTCGTACAGGAAACATCTGCACCAGCACAACAGCTCCACTGTTGAACCTCTCCACTGTCCTGCCAGGCTCTCAGCAGCCACCGGCCCGCGGCAGTGCCACTAGATGGTGCCAGGGGACTGAGCAGCGCAGGTCTCTGAGGCAGAGAGCGGATCTGCTCCTCTGCCACCTACCTTTGACGCTGGACACTTGCTGGCCTTGCGTCTTGCTGAAGAGGTTCAACTCGTTGGTGATGGATTCCAGCATCTTGACAAAGTTGGGGAGGAAAAGAATGACGTGGACGTCGTGGTTGGAGAGGTGCCGGCCGCAGCTGATGCCCTGCGCCCCCTTCACGTGGGGGCCACACAGCAGAGCTACCGTGGGCCTCTGGTGCACATTCTTTGGGTTCAGCCTAGGACACAGACAAAAGGGGGCTGTTAATAACCCCAAGCAGCTCTTCCCTTCTTCCTGCAGGAGAGGAGAAGCAGGAACATGCAAACTGAGAGGTGTTTTGCACGTCTTCCGTTGCCTCCGAAGGAGGAAGCCACATCCTTTTGTAGTGCTGCTACTAGAGCTGCTGTGCTCTACCCCCCGAGCCTCAGCAATTGCAAACCACAGGGGATTTATAGGAATGGCCTCGAGCCATCAACGGTGGCTGACAGGAGGAGTTACAGCTGACAGGGTCAGTGCTGCCTGGTATGTTGTCACTTACTGCTCAGAATCAAATGATCAGGTCCTGGTAAAGTACTGCCAAGTAAACAGATGGAGACTTAAGGCCAGTAAGTGGAGAGAAAACAATCTCAGCTCTTTGACTCAAGAGAAATTTCTGCTTCTGGGACCCAGGAGCCAAAAAGAAGCCTTTATTATAAAGTCATTCATCCAAGGTGGGTGGATGCCTGTTCAAACATCCCCTTTCTAGAGAGGGAGGAAAAAAAGCAGCGTGCCCATGGAAACCTCCTGTAATCTTCCTCCCAATTCAGCAGCCTGAGCACCCCACTTGTTTGCACGATTATTTGGGAACAGGCTGACACATGAGCCACAACACAAGTCTGCAAGGCAGTGGGATGAGCTTTCAGTTCCAGAAGTGACAGCTTCCTCCAGCTGCAGGACCCCTGATGCAGTGAGCATCCAACAAGCAGCACAGGCATCCACAGGACACCGGCCTCAAAGGTTCAGCCTCTTCCACCTCTGCCCCACTCAGCAGAACAAGATAAACTGAGCTCTGCTCAGAGGGGGCAGAGCAAAAGGGAGCAGCCTGTACCTGTTGGGTCCCCCGAGGAGGCTGAGGGCCATCTGGCTGGCGCACACCCCCGTCATCTCCAGCCTCCGCTCCAGGGTCAGCCCGTGCTTCTCAGCCACCGAGAGCAGCTTCTTGTGGAGTTCGTAGGACACGCTTGGAACCACCAACCCGGAGTCTGGGATCAGAGAGAGGGGAGGGAGACAGGAACAGGCATAATCAGAGACCTCTCCAGAGTGCTGCTCACTGGGAAGGTCTTATAACAGCGCTTAGGAGTAATGACAGGGAAAAGGTCTATTAGCTGCTACCAAGCATCTCCTTAACCCAGGAATGCAGGTTCCTTCCGAGACCATTCCATGAATCCAAACTAGTGCAGCAGGCTCAGCTTAGTCTGAGTGGAGACAGGTAAACACGACTGCTGGCCTTAAAATAATACATTTCCACAAAGACTCAGCAGGCAATTGTAACAACACAAGGGCTGGGAAGGCCTTTTTGACTTCCAGATTGAAGACTAAAGGCTTTCTTACTGGTCTCCAGGCCACCGGTGCTTTAACCCATGCCCATGCCCCTACACACATCAGCATTCCTAATCCCTGTCAAAGTCAGAAGAGAAGCTGTGAAATAGATTTCCCACCAAAAGATCAGATGCATTATGCTTCCTGACATCAGGAGTGACCAGCCCCAAACTTCCAGCCCTTCACCCATCATCACAGCCTCTTCTACCTCAGCAGAAAACACAGACTTGACAAACTGTTCCGGATGACTCCTATACTTTCCTTCTCCAAGCAGGGACTGACTTCTCACAGATGAACTCTGCAGTAGCATCTCTGGGCACCCTGTGCCAGCTCAGCACCCTCCCAGGGAAGAGCTTCTGCCTAAGAGCTCATCTCGATCTCCCCTCTGGCAGGTTAAAGCCATTCCTCTTGGCCTGTCCCAAGACCCTTGTCCAAAGCCCCTCTCCACATTTCCCATAGCCCCTTTAGGCACTGGGAGCCGCTCTATTCCCTTGAAACTTCCTCCTGGATGTCCTTAACTGTCTCCCAGCTAGGGACTTGCACAGCTTAATTCCCTCCCCACGCAGGACAACCACATAGCTGGGGCACAGCTGCCAGCAAGAAGAGCTCTCAGCTCCTTCTATTCCCATCATTCCTAAGCACTGCTCCCAGCTAAACACGCAATCCCAGCAGAGCAAGGGCTCTGTAACTTCACTCTTAGCTCCTACTCTGGGACGGGCAGATAAGGCGCACAGAGGCTCAAAGAGGTCCAGGACTCAGCCCGACACATGCCCCAGCCCAGGCCCTCCTCACCCTCACACTCCCACCTTTGAGCTCAGGGTGCTGGCAGCCTCCTGGGTGCTCATCATGGCAAGGCCCAGACTCCTGCACCGTGGGAAAGACCCGTGGGAACAGGACGTGGCTCCACAGCAACACGAGCTCAAAGGGGAAACTCAGCAGTTACTCGTGGGCCCTTGTGCAGGCAAAACCCATGACGAGAACCCGTTGTAACAAGCGTGTGCCATATTCAAATGAGACCAGCAGCACGTATTTTAATCGTGAGGAATTATTTGTACAGCTCTATTCCCCCAGGGCGCCCCAGTCACAAACCACTAAGTCGAGCTGCAGCGGAAATGGCAGGTTTGGTGCATCTTGAGGTGTGCAGAGTCAAATGGGAGTATTCCTGCAAGGAATCAGTAAAATGCTGGGGAGTAGATCCTGCTCAATCCGTCTGGCCTTCACTTCTGAACTCAGCAGCTAGTGCTTTGCAGATACAGAGGGCCCAAACATGTTCAAACACTTGACCTTGCATGCTAACCTCCCATTAAGCTACCTCTGCTAATCTTTCATTACCTGCAGCACGCATGCAAGCGGGCACATTCTCAAAGTCATCTCAGCCTCTTGATAGCAGCCGTTGAACATCTGGAGTCACAAGCCACTGATAATCCTAAAGCCGTCCCAGGAGTCACGTACCTGCCCTGAGATCACACCCCTCCTCAGCTCTGGAGTCACGCAAGGCTCAGCCCTGCCTCTGCCCATCCACCTTTTGGCTACTCCATCAGGTCATTTGTCAGACTCAAAGAAGGACTTGGAATGAGTGACCTGAGGTCAGGATCTCTCCACACAGTTTGAGGGGCTCACGTGAAGCAGGGGGGCTCCCAAACTGTGCCTTTGCTCCTTCTGAACCGCGGGAGCAGATGAGAATCAGTTGATCTACCCAATTTAGTACAAATACTGCCAACACCTTCTCTGTAACCATCTACAACCTTCTCCCAGCCACTTCCCCCCCCAGACCACAAGCTTTAGGAAACCCACGTTTACCACCAGCTCAGTGCCCAGGGGGTTAATACAAAGGGGGTTAACTGGGAGCTAGGAGATGAACTTGCAGTTAGCATGCCAGTGCTACACTTTGTCCTAATTGCTCCCTCTCAGGAGCAGGCTTAGATGCCAAGAGAACTTCCCTTCTTCGCACTCACGCAAGGTCCAACCAGTCCAACTGGCTTATCAAAACCAGGCCAAGGGAGTTAAATAAACTCTGGCAGAAAGCAAGCAAGGAGGCGACGTGTAAAGCCACAAACAATAACAGTGCTGCACCAAACCTGAACGCCTGCCAACCTTAATTCTGTTTGGGTTGGACACTGCAGCTTTATTGTTCAATAATGAAGGTAATCAAAGAAATTAGCTCAGGCCTTTGAATATTAAATAAATGTATTTTACAGCTGCCTGGAAAAAGAAAGGGCAGCTATAGACTAAAGGGCTTTGTGACACGCAGAGCACTGCTGAAGCCTGAGTAAACACCAAGGATTCTCTGTTTGAGGCACACTGTCCTGGGCACTGCAAATGAGTTCTCAAGCTTCTCTATGCAATGTTACACACACACTGCTTGGATTAAAACACCCTGTGCCAGCAGAAGGACTGAGCTAAGCCTCCACAAGTTCAGCAATTCAAAGGGTTTTCCCCCAAACAAGCCCAAATGCCTCCACTGCTTGAAGGTGCAAGGACAAAAGCAAGGGTTGATGCTAGAGTAGCTCAGGTCATAAGCCCCATGTTTTCTCTGGACTATTTCAGTCCAGAGATAACACCAGGTAAGCTGCAGGTACAAATTACATGGAACTAGACTTGGGATCTCCCAAAACCTCTGTGTAACACTGAGAACTCTTTCCTTTAGGAATAAGCAACTCCAGGTTCCCAGACCACACAGCTCACAAGCTGCAGCTACATGATGCGGGTATAACTCCAGTCCAGTTCAGGCACACTACTTACTGTCTTTTGCTGGTTGTAAGGCTGGAGCCACCTGCCTGCAGCCTCAGCAAACCACAGTTCCTTGCCCCACAGACAGGAGTGATTTTCTCTACTTAAGGGCTAGGGTTTTTAATGTAGTTTAATCATCATTATTTTTAATGAAGACAAATCCTGTGGGAGTTCTGGCTGACCTTCCAGTGTCAGCCTCTCCCTGAACCAGTGCACAATTCACTCCAGCTGAGCAAAAAGCTGTCTGAGGGACAAAGAGACTCTGCTCCATGACCACTTTGTTTTCTCTTGCGGTTGGATCAAGTGAACTTCATTTGCACTCTACTCAAAGGTCCCAGAAACACTTCACACATTCAATAAGCACAATTGCTGTAAGGCAGTCATCCATAGACTGAAGAGCTAAAAGCTACAGAGAGTAGAAAAGTCAGTCAAGGACATGGCACATACAAAACCAAGCCATACTGTCAGCATTACCCTCATAGAACAGGCTCAGCTTTAGTTCTGCAGCCTGACCCTAGGACATAAGCTTTGGCTGCCACATTGATCCACTCCTAAGCACCCATTTCATGCCCACAGATCAGGCGAGGGAGATTTTAAGCCAGTGTAATCACAGAGTCATAGAACAGTTTGTGTTGGAAAGGACCTCAAAGCTCATCCAGCTCCAACACCCTGCCACGGGCAGGGACACCTTCCGCTAGAGCAGGTTGCTCCAAGCCCCTGTGTCCAACCTGCCCTTGAACACTGCCAGGGATGGGGCAGCCACAGCTTCTCTGGGCACCCTGTGCCAGCACCTCAGCACCCTCACAGGGAAGAGCTTCTGCCTCAGAGCTCAGCTCAATCTCCCCTCTGGCAGGTTCAAGCCATTGCCCTTGGCCTGTCCCTCCATCCCTTGTCCAAAGCCCCTCTCCAGGTTTCCTGGAGCCCCTTTAGGCACTGGAGCTGCTCTAAGGTGTCCCCTTCAGGAGCCTTCTCTTCTCCAGGCTGCCCCAGCCCAGCTCTCTCAGCCTGGCTCCAGAGCAGAGCAGAGGTGCTGTCATGAACTGGAACCCATGGTATGTGTGTGGTATGTGCTAGCAGCAAGTAAACAAAGGTAAGAGGAAAGCAGAGATGAACTGCCAAAAGGAACCATGTGGACAGCCTGGTATGCTTGAAATGGTATTCTAGAGAGTCACCAGTGATGAACTGAGATACTCCATCTGATGCAAACTCTGAGCCCCAACATACCTGTGGGACTTTGGCTTTGCAGTTCCTGCCAAAAGACCTGATCCCAAAACATGGTGCTGCTCAATCACAGGTCATCCCAATGCTGCTGACCAGCACAAGGAAAACAGATAGACACACGTTTAAAGATTAATTATATATTTGGGAGAAATTCACGGGTGAAGCCCTAGGGATGGACTCGGTCATGATCAGAGACCTGGTAAGCTCTATTAGCTTCAGGTTTTCACTTTTGTTTGGAACAGATCCCCCTCTTCTCTCCCTGCTTACTTCTAATGCCTGTATGACAGCCTGGCTCCAGAAAATCAGCTCCCAGAAAAGCATCCCAATGAAGTGTTTATGAAGCTTTGTTGCAGCCTACACAACTCAACTTCTCTTAGGCACTAATAAAAGCACAGACTGGAAGCCCTGCAGATAAGTCTTCTGGAGAACTGATACCTGCAAATTGCTGGCTTTACTGCTGCATAATCCTGGCTATTCCCTAACTCCATGGCATAAAAGAGCATGCAAAGATTCACTGACTTCTTCCTCTGCCACAGTGACAAGAGCTGGATATCAGCTGGCTGTCAATCCCCAGCATCACTTTGTGCTATCACAATAGACAGAATAATCACTGTATTAGCCAGAGCTCTTAAGACAATCACCTTCAGGACTGGCCTAGGGTGAAGAATTTACCAAGTACTTTTTTCTCCTACAACTAGAAAGTGCTTTTTGCAAGTAGAGCTCCCCTTAGGGCTCCAGAGAAAACTCTCTAGAGAGAATTCCTGCCAGAGATGCATCCAAAAAGATGGCTTTGGGGGCTTTAATTTGAGCAGCTGCTGCTCTTTGAGCCACTCAGAGGCATGCTGCCTGTAGCTCAGCATTCTCCTTCCAGCTGCTAAGCAAAGAAACCAGGATTTACTTTTCCAAGGGACTGTCCACCATTCCTCCAAGCACACTGGACATCTCTTTGTCAGCAGCAGGCAGGCTACAACTGTTGAGAAGAGCTTTTTCTTGCTTGCCCTTAGCATTTCCTAAGCAAAAGTAAACTTCCTCAGTGGACACAAAGGAAGCCACCCTCTGTGGGAAAACCACTGGGAGAGGCACAGCACTGGGACACTGTGATCATCATTCCCAGGCCTGTGAACGTGCCCTGCTCAGCACAGGCGACAGGGAGCTGGAGCTGTCAATACCCTGCCCGTTGGGTGACACGACAGCTTTTCTTCCAAACAAATCCAGGATTCCATAGGGGACACTAATCACCCAACAGTAGCTAATGAGGCTTGTGAGAGCCTGCAGCTATGGAGGGGAGTCATGTACCACCCTCCCAGAGCAGGCTTGCCAAGACCAAAACAAGCCAACAGCAACTCTTTCACTGGGCTGCTCCCTTCAGCACACTGCAAACAGGGAGCTGGGAGTTTCCATCATAAAGATGATGGAGTTTAGCAACATGCTTGCATTTTCATGCCCTGAATTTACTCACTGATGCTTGCTGCATGTCAGGGTTTTCCTCCCAGGAGCTGTACTGCTGGAATACAGCGTCAGCCTGACTTCTCAAACTGGCAGCTAGCAGTCGGTTACCTTTAGTTTCAGACCATCTGCACATAGAAGCCCTGTCTCCTCTCAAGTAAAGCCAGCTGGAAGACGAGTTGACAAGGAGTAAATGAAAAAGAGTAATAATAAATGAATATATATCCACAAAAATGAAGAAGAGCTCATTCACACAGTACACAGGCAACTGGTGAGCTTCTTGCCACAGGACACTAGAGAGATTGAAAGCTTGCAGAGATTTATAAAGCAATAGGTTAAATTAAGCAGAAGACAAAGAAAAAAAAAGCCTCATCAAAAGCTATTAATACTGAATTATCTCTTCTGCTTCAGGAAGGCTTAAAACTGTGAAAGATAAAGCACTCAGGAAAGTCTCATTGTGTGGTTGCTCTGTTCTTTCACTTTTCCTTAAGTATCCTTGGAAACACAATACTGAGCTGGGCAAGTTCTCTGTGACCCAGTATGTCATCATCTCATTTGGGAGATCAATAGGAAGATGGATGACAGATAGAAAACTATGATATGACTGTATAGCAGAGCCATAAAAAGACTGGTTTTTTTCACACTGAAAAGCAACAAATTCTTACAAGTGAATCAGCTTCCTTCCCTGAAGTGCTTCACATCCCAGCTGGAGCTTCTGGGCAGAGCAAGAATGAGAGATCAAGAACCTGATCACACCTCAGCTCAGAGGCCAGGCCACCAGGCACTGCTTATGTCTCTCTACAAAAGCTGATTTTGTTCTTACAGGGAAAAGAAATGTCCCTGGAATGCCCAAGTTCCTTCACTCCTACATTTCACAAGTGCTATAAGGCAGGCAGGAGAGCACAACTAGACTGAAGTTACAGGGAATTTGTACCTAAATGTAGCATAAAGCACATGTGCTGTACAGCACATGAACACATATAAATAGATTGCTTACAGTACAACCTCCTTCACGCAGCAGCAGTGGACAGTAAGTGGGGGAAGACCCCCACCTAAAACACCTTTTGTACAATGAATGTTTGGAATTAGGGATGGGAAGAGCCAGAACTGTTGCTTTTTACACCAACAACATTTTAAACTTCCACAAAACCACGTGGAAATATGTAACTAGCACCCAAGGAGCATCAGAAGCACGTGAAACCTCCTGCGTTTTAGCATGAAAGCACAAATCATATGCTACCACATACAAGAATCCTGAGCCCATCCCAAACTCTCACAAGCCAGAGATCACATCCACATCAGGTTCACCGAAATCCAAGCAAGGATTCAAGTCCCTCCTATTTCTTGTTGTCCCGCCATCAGTCTTATTCCCTCCTGGAAAACCACCTACCTTGTGCCCTATCTGAGTATTTTTTTACCTAGGTATTATTGCAAACAAAGGTTTTATGTAGACAGAAGGCACAGATCCAACCTTATGTAAAAGGATGCCCTTGCTTGTACCACATTAAGCTGACAGACATCCCCTGGGGAAAACAAGCCAGCACAGCAAAGCAGGAGAGTTTCCATCCTGCTCGGGAAGGGACATGGCATACCCGTGCAGAACTCTTTGTTAGCATTCTGGGGTACAACAATCCTTCTGTAGACTATGGGCTCTGACTCCAAGATGTTCTCATCGTGCCGATAGCGAGCTGGTTTCTCGTTGGGGGTCCCCCGGGACCGGGTGCCGCTCCTCCTCTCATACGTTTCAATCTCTTCAAACACAGCTGCCTTGTCAAAAAGGGCCAGGTTGCCTTCAAAATCAAAATCAGTGTCTGGGATCTCATCAATGTCATCCCCAAAGCACTCATCATCTTTGCTCTTCATCTGCCCATTTTTCAGGCCGCTCTTCTTCGGCGTCACTTGGTTCGGGTGACGGCTGCTGGATGACCCTAAATGAAAAGAAAGCACGTTGGAAACATGGCATAAATGGGAAAAGCTACTTTTGTTCTTAGCTGTTTTCCCCAACACATTTGGTAAGAGAGGGGATCTCGTGCTTGCAGCCCACAGACTCAAGGGATACTTACTGTAAAGCTCATCTTTGGCATTCCTCATGCTAAGATCCACTAACAGCAAACAGAACAAGAGCATTAGGTAAGAGACTTTCAGGGACTTTCCACCAGCCAGGCTGGCCACAGGAGCAAACTAAGCATGTCTCCACATTGGATATCATTCAAGGGGTTGTGTCCCATTAATGATAAGAAACTAGCCATGATCCAAGATAGTTTTCCTTCTACACTGAGCTCATGTTCACACAGGCATGTGGCCCAAAACCTTCTTTGGAATTTCCCTAAATTTCAGAACCTAACTTAGGTGTTTCCTTTCCCATCAGCCTGGCCACCTATTAATGATCTTTAAGGAGGAACTTAAACCCCTGAATACCAAGTGTTTTCTTTCTGCTCACACTTGCTATCACTAGGTACACATTCCTGTACCTCATCCCTATTTCATTCTCCTCCTTCAGCCCCTTGCATGTTTAAGTACACTTCTTTCCAACCACAAGTCATCCTGAAAGCCTGATTTCCCTAGAGTGAGACTGATGAAAGTCTCCTTGCTGCCAGCAGATCAAGGACTGATATAAAACCATGTGCAATGAGGAGGTCAACATATCACTTTACTTGCTTATTTCTTACCTTATTATTCAGCTCACCCACAAACTCAGGCCCTAACTCAAACTCAACCCTAATATTAATCTGTTTGTACATCCCTTGTTACATTAGCAATACCTAGAAAACATTTCAGGCCAATTCCAGCAATTTCAGGCGTCACCTACAGTGTCCAATGGATGGAGTCAAGAGTTACCAAAGCAAAACTGCTTCCTCTACTGAAATAGTTCTTGTAGTTTAAAAGATTATCACTTTGGAGACTAACACATACAAATGAGTTTACTGACAGAACCCATTGGAAACAAAGTGCCACCAAGTTACCTCGATGATGTGTGCTCTTTCTGTACCTCTCCATAAATGCAAATCAGACTGGTTTTGTCTTTACACATTATTACTACCAGTGGGAGAAGACAGGAAGAATTTGGATGGCTGCTCTGAAAACATCCCAGATCTGCAACAGGCACCACCTTGATGGCCTCCCACAAAGTTATTTGTCACCTTTAAGTGCAGACAAGTCTAGTTTGGTCTTGAGAAATCCCCGAGAAGGGTTATTTGTAACCTTGGATTGACTGGTGGAGCCTAACAAACCTGAGCTCTCATTTCCCACATTTCCAAGGTGTGAAATCGACAGGAGCAGCACTTCCTCTTGAAAGCAACAGACTTTCCACCTGTCAATCATTTGTACACGAGTGCTCATTCATTTCAGGATCAGGACAGGCATATTTAAGACCAACATGTCCATTTTGGCCAAGTTAACAGCAGAACTCGGCTCTCTACAGCAAAGGTATTCAGTAGGTTAATGACACACCCTAAATTGCTGCTGTTAACTCCAAAACACCCTCACAGTTACCTGAAGTCTTCACAGAAAGCACTAGAAAATCCATGTAGTATCTCAGACACTTAGAGGACTCTGACCAATCTGGTTTACAACATGATACTGAGTCCACCTCACACCACATCTAACTTACGCCCTGCTGAAGGATGACTTGCTAAGGATATGCACTTGGGTTTATTCCTAGTTAGAAATGCATTGTCTCAGCAAGGGTTTTCCCCTGTTTATTTTTGCCTGTATTTTAGTGTGTCACTTGGTTTTACAGAGAACTCTTTGGCTGACTAACCTAAAAGCTTTCCCTATAGCAAGGAAGCTCGTAGAACTGCTCAGCAGCTCCTCTGGAGCCCATTTCAAGTCCAGAAGCTAAACCAAATAGACCTGAACACCCTAAAACACCCCCTCTAAAAAGCTGCTGCAGCTTCAGGCTGCAATTATTCCAATTTCCTGGAGCCTTCTGTTCTCCAGCTGCCCTAGCCCAGCTCTCTCAGTCTGGCTCCAGAGCAGAGCTGCCCCAGCCATTGCAGCAGCTCCAGGGCCTCCTCTGGACTCAGTTAACAGCCCCAGGGATGAAAACCCAGACAACACAACAGGCTGGGTTCTCCAAACATTCACAAACTCCAAGTCAAAGCAATCATCATAAGTTCAAATGAACAAGGTAAAGCCTGCACTAACCACAAAGGCAAAACAAGCCTTGTGTCCATATCAAGTGTTAGGACAATCCAGTTTGTTCCCATCGTCCAACAAGAGTTTTACATCCATTGCCAGTTTCTTCCACAAACAGCTCCTCAGCTGACCTGAAAACAAAAGGTGGGGCAAGCCGTGCCACTGGGCAGTGGATGCAGGGCACAGAAGCAGCTAGTGCAAGCACGGCTGGAATGCTGCTGGAACACAAAGCTCTGCTAGAAAAGCTGGGAGAACAATGGCTGGAAAGCTCCCTGGACTCCCCTGCAGACACAATGGGAGCCAAGGCAATACCTCATCCAAATGAGCTGCTGTGGTGGGCAGTTCCCTAATCCAGAGCCATGGATGCCAGCTCAAAGTACTGCTGAGCCATGCAACCAGCTCCCTTTTCACCTCCTCACACAGGATGCTCAGGCCATGGCACAGGCCAACCAGCAAAGTTATGTGGTGTTCCTCTTAAAGCATCACCCTCTAGACAGGCAAGACACCTGCTGGCTGAGGAAAAGAGGAGAAAAGCCTAAAAGAAGGGCCAGGGAAGACGAAGGGAATACTCAGGCCAACAGGAGAAGTGTCCACTGCCTTCCAGGGCACCAGTGTGACACCAGAGCAAGCCATTCCCTGAATGTTGCTCTTCATAGAATCACTGAATCAACCAGGCTGGAAAAGACCGTTCAGCTCATCAAGTCCAACCATTCCCAGCAGTGCCAAGGCCACCACTAACCCTTGGCACTGAGGCCTCGTCTACCTGGGGTGTGAACACTTGCAGGGACGGTGACTCCAGCCCTGCCCTGGGCAGCCTGTTCCAATGCCTGAGCACCCTCTGGGCAAGGAATTGTTCCTCAGCTCCAGCTAAACCTGCCCTAGGGCAGCTTGAGGCCGTTTCCTCTTGTCCCATCCCTTGTTCCTTGGGAGCAGAGACCAGCCCCCTCCTGGTTCCATCCTCCTGTCAGGCAGTTGCAGAGAGCGGTAAGGTCCCCCCCGAGCCTTCTCTTCTCCAGACTAATCCCCCCTCCCCGGTCCCTCACAGAATGAGTTTTATCATGGAATAGTTTGTGTTGGGAATAACCTTAAATCTCATCCAGTTCCAACCCCCTGCCACGGGCAGGGACACCCTCCATTAGCCCAGGTTGCTTCAAGCCCCTTCCAACCTGGCCTTGCTTCCATGGCACGACACAAGCAGCTCCCAGCCCAGCTCCTCTGGGATGGCAACTCCCAGCATCCTGTGTGTGTATGTGTGAAGCTTGTTAAGGAGCAGCACATGGCTCCATGTCAAGTTGGCAGCCCGATGCCGTGCAGAGAAGCGCCTCCCTCCAAAGAGAAACAATACTTCCCAGGCTTTTTTTGTGCCTTGGGAAAAGAAAGCTTTCGTGTACAGCACACAAGCAAACATGAAGTCTCCAGCAAGCTGGCTGCCTTCCTGAGAGATCCCGGTGGGAGCTTTTGCTGCCAGCCCTGGCACAAGCAAGCCCAGTGCCAGCACAGCACAGAAGCCATTGTTGGGAATCCTGCCTTCATATTTGTTGTTTATTGATTCCAGTCACACAAGTATTCCAAAGGGGGAACTTTAGGCCTGACTTAGCACGCTAAAGGGTATCAAGAGGTCAACTTCCAGCTGTCCTGAACCCTGTGTGACTTCAGTTCTAGATGACACCTCAGCCTGTTCTTCCCCTGATGCATGCACCCAACATTACCTCAGAGCCAGGACTTCTTCTATCCCCCTCCTGAGAGTCACATATCATATGTCTCACACTCCAAATACACACATTTTGAGGGTAAGAGTTCACTTCTCTACCTCATTTACCCTAAATGAATCCAAGCTATCCACCAGACACTGACCAAAGAGCATGAAGTGAGGTTATTAAGCTTTCTCCTACATGCTCCAGCCAGCCAGAATAAAGCAAAGCAGAAGTTATTTGTGCTATTTAGGTAGCCAACATTGAAGTTGAAACAAGCTCTTCAGAAAACAACCAAAGGAACATACTCAAACAACTAAATGGAACTTAGGAGGTGTTAGGGAATTAAAAACCCAAGCTATTAACCTTAAAGGAACCAGAACTCTCTTCCTACAGCAAGCACCAGGTACTGTTTAGGCCTAAGCAGAAGTAAAACAGTCAAAACCAAAGAGGCTTGATGATGGTTGGTCACCAAGATGTGCATGCCTCCCCCTCACATCACTCTGTCCTTCCTCCTCCCATCAACCTCCTTCAGCAATCACAGAAACGAATAGTCAGAAGAAAAATTCCAGAGGTTCCTTGGGATTCCTCCACAAAATACAGCCCTTGAGTTCCATGTTTAACTGGCCTTTCCCACCTGGGTATTGTTTCTTTGCTAAACATGAAAGCAAGAGCCGCGGGATGGATGAAGTCATGGGAATATGCTGGATACATATGGATGCTTCAGCAATGAAGTCATGGAAACAGGCTGGATATCCAATAATTGCATGAGGAAGACGTGGAAAGGAGCACAGCCTAAGGGGGCTTTAAGGAAGAAAAAGAGAATATACCCAATTTTGGCACAGCGCAAGAGCTGGCTGAAGAGTTAATAAACAGAATAAAGATGGGGGATGCTTGACTTGGAGATGTGCTCACTGTACCTTTATACCATCCTCATTAGAGCTGTTAACGTGTGTTTTTAACAACACCACAAATAACACTTGTAGTTACTTGTAGGGTGATGTTGTAAGAGGTTACAGTTATAGAGGCTTTAAATAGACAAGCTTGGTAACATTGCTATATGTTTCCAGTTCCTTTTAGAGGAAAACTGGAGGCTGGCAATTGGGCAATTCTCAAACAGCAAGAATGAGGAAATCACTCTTCAGCTCTACATTTTCTAACACCAGATGCCACTAGAGCAGAATAATCCACATAGGGAATATCTCCACTGATTAAACTTAGATATTCCCTTTAACAAAAAAACCCTTAACTGTTAAAGAACTATTTGCTTTATACATAAACAGGCATCAACCACACTTCTCTCAGAAAGCTCAGCAGAGAAAGCACTTTGCATACTCCAGATCATAAATGGGATTAAATCTGTGAGGACTAGAGGATGATGCAAAGGCTAGTGCCAGACGTTTGGAAGATCTATACTTGTAATACTTGGAGGCACAGCTTGTGAAGGGAGAGGATTCTTCCCCTTCTGCTGAGCTCTGGGGAGACCCCTCCCTGCAGCCCTGATCCAGCTCTGGGGCAACAGCACAAGAGGGACGTGGAGCTGCTGGAGCGAGGCCAGAGAAGGCCACGGAGCTGCTGCGAGGGCTGGAGCAGCTCTGCTCTGGAGCCAGGCTGAGAGAGCTGGGCTGGGGCAGCTGGAGAAGAGAAGGCTCCTCAAGGGGACACCTTAGAGCAGCTCCAGGGCCTAAAGGGGCTCCAGGAAACCTGGAGAGGGGCTTTGGACAAGGGATGGAGGGACAGGACAAGGG
>NW_009940725.1:26806-30682 GCF_000696875.1 Nestor notabilis
CCTGCCTGTGGCAGGGGTTGGAGCTGGATGAGCTTTAAGGTCCCTTCTACATAAACCAGGCTGAGATTCTATGAAAGTCCTTCTCACTATTTAACTTCCTCTTCTGCAGACCTTCAGGAGGCAAGACAAGTATAAAAGCTAAAGTTTCCAGACCCATTTGAAACATTCTCGAGGAAGAAGGAAGATGCTGCAGCCATAACTCAGTGGTGAAAAGGAAAGTTGTGGGATAACATGGATACTCACAGGAATTGTGTCTACGCCGGAAGCCTTTGGACTGAGTGAGCGCTTCCACATGCCGATCCATGTAGCTTTTGGAGCACTGCTGCTGTGGAGAGATGATAACATCCTGGTTCTTGGTGTCCGTTCTCCTCGGGATGTTCTGTGGGGCACTGCTGGACATGGGCTTCTTTAACGCTTTCCCAGGGCCATTCTGACTGGGACCCACTTGGCAGCCAACACCAGGGATGCCCATCTCTGTCTGGGGCAGATCCCCACATTGTCTGTTGTCCCCTGGTCCTGGGATCTCCAGGATTTTCAGCTCAGTAATGTCACCTGCCCTAAAAACAGGCAAAGAAAATCAGACATGAGGAATTTGGCATCTGAGGTACCTCTGCAAGAAACAACTCCTAAAGAACAATGTGCAACATTGTACAGTGGGGTTTTCTGATCAATAGAAATGAGGAAAAAAGGACTTTAACACCCAAACACATGGGATGTTTCGTTAGACATCAAACTGAAATGGCCTGAATCCTCAAAATAACAATGAGTGTTTCTACCCTGCACCTCGATTTTGTGTGAAAGGTTCTGTTCCCAGCTGGAACAGGCAGCACTTAAGCAGAAAATGGAAGCAACTGACCTTTGCAGAGATCTGCACTGGTTTAACAGTTCCTAGACACTTCATTCATCTTAGCCTTGAGGCTGCTATTACATTTAATCCCTTTCTCCAGTAATCTACCCTCAGACGAGGGTAATTCACACTCAGGCAAGGACAGTGCTTCCCGTTGCCTCAGAAAAGGGATAAAGAAAACCAATGGAGCACTGGGCACGAGCCAAAACCAAACAAAGCAGCAGTTACAAAGAATTCCTTTTGCACCAATGGTGAGAAATACTTCAGAAATTAGGGGCTTCTACTGAGAACTTAAGTATTTGTCCAACTGGGGTATAAGAAGAGCTTGCTACAGACTTCCATGCATCTCCAACAAGAATATGGTCGTCACCATCTTTCCCCAGTCTCTTTACAATCCAGGGAAAAAGAAAGATTAAGAGTATCAGGGAATCACTCTTATTTAAAAGTGTCTTAACAGTAAAACTGGTAAACCAGTGCAGATCTCAGTGTCTAGGTTGTCATGATATGCCAAGTAACAGGAAAAGGGCTAGTGATGAGTGACTCTTAACTCTTCTTTTTAAGTACAGTGTTACCAGGAGCTGGTGGCAAAGAGCTCCTGAGAGTAACAACACTGCAGCATCAATTCAGCTTCTTGGTTCAAAACTCCCTCCTGTCTATGAAGCACAAAGCACATTGCAAGAAGCAGAAGGGATGGAGTTGGATTTGATAACTGCACTTCATTGCCTGGGGTCAATAACACCCCTCTCAGCAGCACATGGGAGATTACAAGCCAAGAGCTCATTTCTGGGGAAAATCAACCCAAAACCATCCCAAGCACCACAGACCTGGGGAAAGGTAGGAAGGGGACAGACAGCCACTAACCTGAAGGTGACTTCTGGCACGAGGCACTTGACCCCATTGTGGAAGGGCCGTGTCAGGGAGATGGTCTGGCTGACCTGATCCACAGCAGACACTCGTCCCTGGTAGACTCCCAAGCTTTCTCCACAGTTAATTGACACAATGCTCCCAAGCCAGTCCGTAGCCATCTTTCTGGCACACAGTCACTGTCAAGAGACACAGGCCTGGCTGTAACAAGATGCAGAAAGCGACAACCTGAATCAGCCCCAACTGTATCCCCTGGCCCAAAGCCTGGCTCCCACCCAGGCTCTGGCTTTGCCAGCTTCTCCCTTCTTTGTGGGCTGGAAATAACATCCCAGCAAGCGTGTAAATCCCTGGATGGGGCTTTGCTATACCATTGTGACACAGATCGCTGTTCGCATCATGAAAGAAATGATTTTCTAACTGGATTCGAGCTTCCAACAGCAATATTTGGCCTTTAGTTCTGTCTATGGTCTTTCTCCCTGGAATTTCAGGGAGGTTTTAGAGTTTTGGCGCAGGAACACTGTGGCAGAAGAGCTTTTGGGGGTACTCAGCAGGGAGAAGATTCAGCTCTGCACATACAAATGAACACCAACACCTTTAAGGGAACAGATACAGAAGGAGGGGAGGGAAACCCAGTGCTGGAATCCAGGATAAAAGCCTTTGCGCTCTCCAGAGCCAGGAATATCAGTATTGCTGTCACAATTAGGAAGCTGCACTCCTTCCCAGCATTGAGTTCCACCAGAATACGGGGGAGAAAATGCACTTTGTTCAGTCCCACGCAATTCCCTCAGTCTTGATGCTTGACTGAACTTGTGTCAACACACTTTGAAACTGCCTAAGCACATCTTTTGAGCTGAGATCTCTTCCTTCAGACAAAGGGTCCAGAAGATGACAGGCTCACCAGTGTCACAGCAGCAAAGGACAGCTGACAAGTTCCTAAAGGGAAATGACCACTGGATACTTTTGCTTTTCATGCTGTAATCAACAGATATTTACTGTAAGGAACACAGAGAGCCCAGGAGATAACCCAGAAAGAGATTAACAGCAGTGTGTAAACCCCATTTCTGTGAGAGTTTTAATTCTCTTCAAGCCCTTTCCATCCTGAGCTTCTTGGGAAAAGAAGGGGGAAAAAGCCCTGGAAATAACAAGGATGCATGTTACCAGGAAAACTCCTCCCTTCCCCCAGCTTCCAGGGGACTGAAGACAGGGGATGCTTCAAAGGGAAGCTAAAGGTGATCACTAAGGTGGAAATCCATCAGGACCAGCCTCCTCTCTTTCCTGTTTCTGCCCATTCAGATTAACCAGTGATAACAATGGCTGGATGCCAAGGCGAGAGCTGATAAAAAGCACTTTCAAAAGGCAGAGAACACATCACCAAGTACCTGCAGTCAACCTAAAACTTCATTCCCTTTCCTGCTCTTTATATCTCCTTCTGAAAACAAGGGGAAGAGTTCAGCACACATCACCACCTTCAAAGGATGCTTCTCAAAAACAAGAGCCTCCTTTCAGCAATTAACCCATGTTTGCATTCAAACATGAACTAAACCAGGGGAAACTCCTCATCTCAAAGGAGATTTCTACTGCTTTGTGCAAAAGTCACTTAGAAACGGGAATGAACAACACATGCAGTGAATTATTTACAACATCACACATGACAAACATCAGCACGTTTGTGTGGTTACACACACCTGGAAAGTCAAACCTGCTGTCTAATAGTCTGTCAGATATTCCAGGCTCTGCCATACAACTCACAGATGTCTTCTCCCCCACATCGCTTTGCGCACACATTGCTGATATGCCTGACATTATTGCCAGTTGTAAAAGAAAGCCAAGGCTGGCTCAAACATGCAGACAGCTCTTTACTACACACTTTGTAAGCAATAACTCAGCACCTTCTTCCATCCCTGGCAGTGCTCAAGGCCAGCTTGGACACAGGGGCTTGGAGCAACCTGCTCTAGTGGAAGGTGTCCCTGCCTGTGGCAGGGGGTTGGGACTGGATGAGCTTTAAGGTCCCTTCCAATACAAACCAGTCTATGAGTCAATAGCTTTGCACACCGGGCACTGCTGCTTGACAAGGAGCCACAACACACGCTCTCCCGGCTAAAAGATGAATTAGCATCGAAGTGGCTTCACCCACTTATGAGGAAAGCAGCCAAGAGAGATCTACC
>NW_009940726.1:0-5516 GCF_000696875.1 Nestor notabilis
CCCGCCGCACATCCTCCGGTGCGCGCCCAGCGCCCAGCCCGCTCCCGCGCAGGCGCAGTAGCGAACACCGAGAGGGACGTGGAACTGCCGGCGCCGCGCTGCGTCTCGCGAGAAGAGGATAGAAGCGCACCGAAACGCGAGAGGGGAATTAGCTCAAATGGTAGAGCGCTCGCTTAGCATGCGAGAGGTAGCGGGATCGATGCCCGCATTCTCCAGAGCTTTTTGTACTTTCTGTCACAACCTTCTCTACCGTCACTACGGACTGATGCGTCGTTTTGCTTCCTTAAATTCTCATTTCCTTCTTCAAAAATCCTAAAGATACGTTTGCTTTACCCGTGGTTAAGGCAAGGAGAGTGCTGCGTGCTGTACGTGCAGCGCTACGAGAGGACCTTCTGATTTCTCATTTAATATTGGACAAGGGCAGTAACAGGGTGCAGCACCCACTCCCTCCAGTGCTTCCTATGGCAGGAAAACTTCAGCCCCAGGCCCTCACCTGCTTACCTCGTCCAGGAGCAGTAGACCCCGAAGGAGCCCTTCTCTTGGAAGCTTCTGATAGACCCAAAGCCCTTTAGTAAATTTGAGAAGGGAATCAAAATACCTCGAGAAGGCATTGATATACATGCCATTTAGTCAAAAAACTGGCAAGATTTTGCCCAGTGAATTTATCCAGGTGTAAAGTTCAGCCAAATATTCAAATTCTTACATTTTACTATTATTCTACCGCAACAATCCAGAAAGAAAAAACCTAATGTTTCAAAGAAAAAGAGAGTGGATTTTAAAAACTGAAGATGTATCATGGGGGGAATACACCCATAGGAATACACTCAGTTGGCATTTCCATCCCAGCCAAAAGCTGAACTGGAAACCAAAGGTGGAAAACAATTCTGCGCACTTTCTCTGGTTACCTGCAGGAGAAATTTCAGTGGCAAAGAGTGGAATTCAGCTTTCAAGATGCTCACAGCCCCTATCCTGCGCCTGAGTATACTGCAAATCATCCACATCCCCAAATGTTTGCAATGGGTCTGGGGTAGGCTCACCTCTCTGCAGAGCATACACGTGAGCCCTGGGGTGGCTGATGAGAGAAGACATCAGGCTCAGAGCTCGTGCTTTTAAATCCCAGAGGACTTCCTAGAGTGGACCTGGGGCACAGTGGAAAACATCCAGTGGGTGCCTTCCAGGCAGACCAAATTCTTCTGCAACAATCTTCCATTAAACCACACCTTCAGAAACAGTAAGAAGCCTCAATATTATTGCATCTCCCTTTAAAAAGAATAAACCCAGGGAATAATTTTTTGTCTGAATAAATCTTGTACAAAGATTTTTGCAGAGCAGCACTATTTAGCCATGGTCTTTTTGCACATCTATAGCCATATCTACCCCAGCCTGAAGTCCTGCCTATTTTACCCTTTATCCTGCAGGTCTTTTAAAGTTCTTCTAACCCCACTGCCCTTTTTTTATAGGTGGCATGAATGTTTAAGTAAGTTAATTCCCAATAGCCCAAAGAAGAACTGGATTGAAAGGAGGATGCAATGGCTTTTCAAAGCGATTATTTGGCACAAATACCCATGAATTCTTATGGGTAGCCTCAGGGAGGCTGGGGAGAGATGTCTCCACCAGCAGTGGACATCTTCCAGTCCTTTCCAGAAAATGCCAATGGTAACATGCAAACTGAAGTCTGAAAAACAGATGCGTATATAGTTGTTGGGGGGCTTTTAGCCTGAAGATTTTATTCTTGCCTTTTAAAGCTGATTTGCTCTCAGGCTTCTGAGTCCCAGACAAACTCATAAAATAACAAACTGTCACTACAATGGTCTTCAAAGCTTCAACAAACAATTCGAGTCTTCCTGTGCAGCAGGATTTAACAGGAAAGTGAAATCCATCACAGATCAGAGTCTCCTATTTCGACAGCTGCTATGCAGGCAGCATGAAAAGACTGTATTGTGAAATAAATTTGTGTCTATGGTCTGGTCCTTTCATTTTTCCCTCTAGCTTTGGCCTCATCTCGACCCTCAACCCCTGCAATATTTTGGTGACCATGGGCAACCTCGGGATAATGGGAAGTTAAAGAAGGATCCTAAACCTGGTCAAACTGATGCTGTATCGCCCTCTGCAGACTGGCAGGCAACAACTGCCACGGGTTAAGGCAGAAGCAGCAGAAGAAAAGCAGGGTTAGGCAAAAAATCCCACCCCCTTACTTTTTCTGCAGGTCTGTGCAGTACAGTTGTTGATGAACATGTCTGGAAAGTCCCATTGTCTTGCGGCCCCTTTTTCACTAGACCCATGGTGAAAGCCTGTATTTTACCCAGGGATAAAATACAATGCGTATACTCACAGCACTATTTCATTATAATGATTCCCACCCCCTTTAAAATTAAAAACAGCATGAAACAAAGAAACCAGATTTTCTTTTACAAGAACAAGATGACCACATCAAAACAGCTAAAAATTCCTCCCTTTCTTGTGGGAATCTATAATGAACTAGCACGGTATGGAGCATCCATATGTGTGCATGCACACACGCAAGTCAGGATGAGCATTTGCCTGTATTTGCCAAGGACCTCAAAGCATGCTTGGCCACCTCGCAGCTTGGAGATATATGCTACCAGCATCTGTTTACTGACCTCTCTTTTATTTGGCTCCCAAGGCACCACCTGAGCCATAGTGTTGGGTTCTCCACTTTGGCTCACAGATGCTTTTGCTCCCCAGTGCTTTATCAGCCCACTGGCTCTTCAGGAATGACCCAAGTTTTGCATTTCCTCCCCCTATAAAGCCTTACTTCAAGTCACACACTAGCTCAAGGAACAAATTACTTCCAGCTATGGATCAAGTAGGAGTTAAAAAGTGCACCAAATGGAGCTGGGCATATGCTAATGTCTCGCTGCTTTGATCCCCATGGCTGAACTTACGTAATGAATTTGCTGGTAGGCTCTGCATAGTTAGGCTAGCAAAAGATCTGTCACTACCCTGAGAATTTTATTGTCTTTAATTGCAATAAAGTACATGCACAGAGGCATCATGAGAGCAGAGAGGACAGAACAGGAAACTGCTAGAGGGGGGAAAAGGCAAAGCTTTCTGCTTACACCGATGAGATTAATTTAAGTATCCTAGTGTAAGTTTGCTCTAGGGCTATGTGTGTAAATTTAGGTTTAAAACGAAGTAATCTTAAATGCAGAAACACATAACTTCCCCAGATCCCAGGACACGAGATCTACCCTTGCTGGGTCCATGCCAGCCGTGCCCACAAGGGACGAGTCAGGAAGCACCGTGCTCTCCCTCCTTGCTACAAAGGCCAAAGGAGGTGGACGCCCTAAAAAAACTTGGAGATAAATGTGAGTGACCTCAAAAGGACACAGGGAAATGGTGGTAAAAAAGAAGGGAACACAGGGCAGATGTCACTGTCAGACTCCTCGGGGAGTCAGATTTGAGTCTGTGCAAATGCACAAATGGACATACCTTCCGTGGCAGGAGTCCTCCACTGTTTCTGAGGAAAGACATGCACATGCATTTCTCACCCACGTTTGCTGCTGGCTTTCTCAGCCCCACTCTGCATAGTTTCATCTGGACCTGCGTGTGTCTCTGTGAGTAGGACAGCCTGGTCCTGCTTGCTGGGGAAAGGCAATAGATTTTTCCCGAGATGCCTTTTGTTGTCCCCAGAGTGTGGGCAGCCAAAGGGACAACAGGGAGATAGAAGCTGATGACATCTTGGCATGGCTACCTGGCTTGTAAATCTAGTTTTTCACCAGCACAGACCAGTGTGCAGTGGGTGCTTTGTCCAGGGCAGGAGGTCTACAGAAGTTCCACGTGACATAAAGCACTCTGAAAACTCTAACAAACACTAGACTTTGTCCTTTAGAGACTCCTGGTGTTGGCAGCAGAGCAGGAACTGAGAGCAGCAAGGTGCCAGCAGTGGATGCATGCAAAATGACACCTTTGCTATTGGGCTGAATGACAGGTATCTGATTCCAAATTACTCAGTAGATGGTAAGGCCATCTAAGGCCAAGGGATGGCCTTTTGACGGTGTTCACTAGTGGCCTTCCTGAGAGCATCATGCTAAGCAAGAAGGGCAGAGACATCCTTTACCAGCCGCAGCACCCCACATAACTGCCTGCCAGAGAGCATCCTGGCAAGCACCAAAGCCAGAAGCTTGTGTCATCCGCAAGCTCATAGCTGGGGTTCAGTGGGTTTCAGGTCAGACCCAGGGGCACAAGGACTGTTGTTGACACCCCCTTGTGTGGACAAGCCTGTTTCCTGGGAGGTAATGTGGAAGAGGTACACCCTCTGGCATTCATCTCTCTTCTGGGCACTAAGGAAGGTGGGTTTGAGCTCCCTGAACTCTTCTGGTGGTTTGTTCCCATCTCCTTCAAAGGAAGGGTAATAAAGGCAACTGGAGTGACAACCTCCAGTGCTCCCTGCGAAGGCTGTCGATCAGCAGTTGTGAGAGGGAAAATCTGAGCTGGCCTTTTGCCTCCAGCTCGTTTGCAGTATATGGAAACATTAATTAATTTTTACATCGTTGAGAATGGGCAGAGAAAATGGTTTACCTCGACCTGCAATTAGCATGTGATGCATCTGGAGGGGTAGAGCTATAGGGAGTTTGAGAGGAGAAGACGCAGGACCTGGGGCCCTGCTTGCTGCCAAGAGGCAGTTTTAGGGAGGCATGACCAGGGCTGTGCCTGGGGAACCCTTCCAGGCTGCATGAGCATCCAGCTTGTGCAGAAGCAGGGGGCTGTCCATGCCCTAGCCCCTGCTGGGGAAGGTTAACCCCTGGGTGAGGTGGCAGAAGGCAGTAATTGCTCAGCATCACTCCCTGTCCAGGCAGGATAGGGCTTGCCTGATGAATGAAGAAACTATGCAGACTCCAGCATCTCTATCCACACTTTAACACTGCGGTGGCCTCATTTTTTGATGGATCCTTCAATGGCAACTACTCCCTTGCTCTGGGCTAAACCCTGGCAAGTGGCTACGTGATCAGGGCTACAAAGTTATAGTCGACTTTAACTATCGTCAGATTTTCTGCAGTATTTGCCTTGTCACGAAGCCGGGTACGACCGCGTACGGAGCCCAGCTCCGTGAGCCCCTGAAGAGCTGCCCTGGGAGGAAAAAAGCCATCACAACCCAAAACTGTTCTTCTCCCTCTAGCAGGCACCATGTGTACAACAGCAGAGGTTGCGTAGTAACGGCAGCAGGAAGGCGTCAGTTCTGCCCTGCTCGCTCCCCGCAGAGCGCCGAGAAGAGCGAGGTACGTATCGCCAGCAAAACCGGGCTCTTAAACTCCCTAAACTTTCCTTTCTGCTTACCGAGGAGGAGCACATAAGGATTTCAAAGCCGTACACCGCAGAGGCTGCTTTGTGGGGCACTGCTGGTTGTGCTTAATAGAACTGTTGTGTGAACCAGGGGGTGGGGTGTTCATAGGGAGAAGAAACTGGGGGAGACACTAAGATTTTGGGGGGAGGGAAGGGAGGCAACTCAGTACGAGCTCTCGGCACTTCAAAACCTTTCGTTTTCTCTCTTCAAA